>NW_013666740.1:319971-323127 GCF_000517525.1 Limulus polyphemus
GGCTATCTGTGCTCTGCCTACCACGTGTATCGAAACCCGGTTTCTAGCAGTGTAAGTCCGCAGACATACTGCTGTGCCAATGGGGGGCACCTAATTTGTAATCATTGATACACCCGAACTTCTTTGTTTGACTTGACAGGATACACGAGAGAAGTTTCATGTTTGTATAAGAACCTTCGACTGGCTGTGCGTGAAATACTATAGGAAACAATGGCTTTCAACAAATTTAATATGTTAATAGTTTGAATGCAGATTGTTCGATTGATTTCTAAAAAGTTCATTTTACACTGTTTCGAAAACTTCGTTATAACATCAATCAGAACTCGACTTTAATTGTCCCAGAGACTGATAAAACGTGCACTGTTAAGATTCATCAGATACTTAAAGTTCTAAATAATATGTTATCAACCCAAAATATGACCCTGGGATATAGATATCCATCTTTAAAGTTTGGATGTTTTGCACTGTGGTTAATGCTCAAAGTAAAAATATCACATGAAAAACATGGTTCAAACCTTTAATTTTCTTACAAGTGAAAGGTGTTTTAGGACATCCTCCTTGTACATTTCTGTGTGATGATGGTAATGGTTAGAACATTTTCTAATCTGAAGACAGTTAATAGGTTACGGGTCAGATATTATCAATATTATATTTTACAACACATTTATTAACTTACATCTCACGAAATACCGTTGTTAAACTTTATGATCTTGGCTACCACCACAAATAGTTGTAAATAGACTATTTTTCAAAACATTAAAGGATATATCTAAAGGCAGATGCTTCAACCGGTTGCTTCAAGTCTCTGTTCGCACTTCATTCGAAATGACGACAAAACTTTGATGTACGTTTACTTTGAGTTGTTTTAATCGAACTAGCCCCCAGTGACACAGCGATAAGTCTGTAAGTTTATAGCGCTAAAACCCGGTTTCGATACCCGTGGTAAGCAGAGCACGATAGCCCTTTATGTTGCTTTGTGCTTAACTAGCAACAAATTAATCGAATTATAAAAATCACTGAAATAAATAACTTGACTCCTGAAGATGACGTAGAAACATGTAGTGTTTTAAATGGAAGCCATTGTCGGCTTTAGTAAATATCTTTTAATTGTGTATAACAATAAAACATTTTGTTTGAATTATTTAATTGATTTTAAAATTACATAAATTCCAGTCGTTCATAATCATAAATACATGTATTCGTAATTTTAATTTTCATTCGAAGTGCCAAGTTAAATATTTAACTGTACATCTTGGAAGGGTGTCACACTGTCATGTGGTGTTAGAAATATCGAGAACCTTCCGATTAAATAAGATTTAACATATTCTGGACTTATAAGCCAATTAAAATATCTCTTACAAGCCAATGGAAAGATAACTGAAAGTCGTGGCCTGGTAACATAGGTGGTAACACATCTGCTCCGACTCGCATAGAGTTGCGAATTCAAATATAGTCTTAGTTTTCACGCCCGTTACTATAATTCTAATTCATTTGTGTGTGTGATTAATAAGGGGCAACTAACTTCTCAAAAATGGCCGTAGACAGGTAAGGAAGTTTAGGATAAATTGGAGCAACTACATCTTCCAAACAGTTTTATTCCGTGTATAAAACTCGTAAATAGAAAATATATTTTGGTAGGCAGTCCCCTTCAGAATTTGCTATCTCCAGAACAAATTTTTCCGTTGCCATTCTGTGACTTTTAGATAATTTTTCTCGAATATTTTTGTCATTGATTTAGATGTTGGACTTAATAATTTCTGTTCAACTAATAACATTTAAAAATAGTAAATAAAAAAACATTTTATTGTATCGTCTAAAGTAAAAAGAGCGTAATACAACACTGTATCGAAATATTTGATATAAATTAATATATAAATCCAGAAACGAAGTTTTTAGGTTATAATTACAAATTCGCAGGATATCATTAAAGTATATATTTAATTCTGCACCGTAATAGTTTTATACCTCGTTAAGTCTTCATAACATTCTAAAATGCGTTTTCTATGTGCTGATATTTCACCTGATTTGGTTCGATTTTGTATAACCTTATCCTATCATCTATGTTTCTTGCCTATCTTGAATCCACTTGTCTTACTAGACCTAATATAATTTACATAACTTTTTCTGAATAATTGATTTTATTTCTGTCATTCCTCGCTTACGCCTCTAATTTTTTCTTGTTGTTGTTCATAAATCGATTTTCTTGTGTAATATAAATATGTGTATAATTGTATTCTGCATGTTTCTTTTTCTTTACATTTGAATTCTTTAGAAGACATCTGTGTGATATTGTGCAATCCACTATTTTGGGATTATCACTTATGACAGAAGGACTCATCTTTTCTTCCAGCTGTTTTCTTGCTTCTACAAGTTGCGTTTGTATACGTACCTGTTCGAAAGCTGTTTCTGTCCGTCATAAAAATAAAAACCCAAATTGAATGGCATATAAAGGAATAACGGTAATGTTTCGTCAGATGATGTAACTGTATCATATTATCCAATATGTTTTCAAAGTACAGGTTACATTTGAATTTGTGAATGCTTTTAGATAAAGTAGGATTTTTATTGTGTATGAGTATGATTTAATAATGTACATAAATAACATGCATGAAAGCAAATACATGAATAAAATTGAACCTTGTTGAGTCTGCTAGCTGACAAATCAATTATTTTGTGGATACAGTTAACTTGTTCTAAATTTAATTAATGGGCTGTCTGTGGTGTGTACACGACATGGATTGAGCCCCTTATTTTAGCGTTATTAGCCCTTAAGCTTATCGCTGTAGATATAGTTCAAAGCTCTATGGACAGATTCCTGTGCTATATTGTTATTTCTATCCTAAACTATACAGTTTTTATTTTTATCTTGCGGATACCTACGATATAACTGATAAAACTGGAAATATATGTGGGAAAATTAACTGCTTTATAATATTAAATATGTAATTTTATGTACTTTTTTATGTACTGAAATCCAAAAGGTTGAGTATGTATTTTACCTGATAATTAGAAGACCCTCAAAGTCTGAGCTCACGTTTAGTTATCAATTTCCTGCACAGTAAACTCTAAGCAGCATTTAGTTTATTAAACACACACACATCTGGGAGAGCAGTGTATGTGTTTGTTTGTTTTTGGAATTTCGCGCAAAGCTACACG
>NW_013666740.1:323148-325651 GCF_000517525.1 Limulus polyphemus
ATTTATGGCAAAGCTACTAAGGCTATTTGTCACTGTACCTAATCTTGAGTTAGCGACGAGAGTGAAGGCAGCCATTACTGCCACTCTTAAAATGTTGGGGTAATTTGAATTTTTGGAATTGCACACATTTCAACGTGGTTTGCTAATTGTCTGTCACTATTAAAGTGAAGGGAATTTTTCTTTTGGTAAAGCACGAATTCGAAGCCGGTTCATCAACTCCGGAATTTGGAGTTCTACCACAGGATCAACCTACACCCATGAGAATAACAAACAGCGTGTACATATGTGTCGAAATATTACAGTATTGTTGTAGAGTTAATATTCTATATTTTTTTAAGATAACGTCAGGGTTCAAATTATTACAAAGATGTATAAAAACACCATTCTTTCGTTTTCATTGTACTAATTTTTAAATTAAAGCTCTCAATACAAAAACTTTTTTCCCCGGCATATTTTCGTTTTCATTAATTGATTTATTTAAAAAATCATACGAGGAACTTTTTGTTTGCTCTAATAATTAGTCTTTCAAACAAGAACTTAATTAACTTTTTATATTAAATTCAATGTTCACACAGAGGGATCAGTACATCGTATTAAAATGATTTTGAGTATGCAAATCAAAGCCGATATTAAGTCGCGGTGGGACAGCATATATCAGAACTGCATTTTGACATTGTTTGGCATTTTGTAGACAGTTAGACGCTACCGAAAAGTGGTCGCTTTTATGGTGGTTATGTAACAGCCCTTGATGACGCAAAATATTCATACACTCAGGTCTTAAACGTGTGTTTCATTTATAGATTTAGAATTGCCAAGACGAAGATATATATTGTATTTAATGGCATTGGAAAATAATGGAATATGTATCAACTTGGAGCACCAGGACCATCCAGAAAAAATCCTGTAACAAGTCGTAATGGTTTATTGTAAAACGATGTTAGCTTGTTTACGCTTAAAAAGAATATCAATCTAGAGCTATCAATTGAGCAGAATAATTGGTAAGTTCGAAAATTATATAAAAAATGAAAGAGTAGAAAAGCTCGTCTTTTAGAAATAGCTATAAAAAGGCGAAAACAATATTCAAATGCAGATTATTTGTTTGTAATTAGGTACAAAGCTACACATTGGGCTAGCTGTGCTCTGCCCAAAAAGGGTTTCGAAACCCGATTTCTAGCATTGTAATTCCGCAAACATTCCGCTGTGCTACTGGTGGTTGTATGTTTAGATAAACTCGTGAGAAAAATATGTCTTTAAAAAACACCATTTTGAGTATTGATAATGGATTTCAGGCCAATTTCTCAGAAACTAAATAAGCTTATAAATTTAAAGGAAATTTTTGTAATTAGGTATTTAAACACTGTGAAGAAAATTAAAGTGAACAACTTACACTGAAGAAGTTGTTTTACGTATGGATTAAAGCAGATAATATATATGTATGTATAATTAGAAAAATCAACATGAGAATTAAAATTTTTGATAAATTAAAAAGTAAAAGCCACCTATTAAAAAGTAAGTTAAGAAGATGCTCGAATTATACTTAACACATTTACATTTAGTAGAGTAAATTTTCAAACACCAAACAATGCATACACTATTTAAGGTTATCGAAAGATCCAAGGTTCGATACCGCGATATGCAGTAACAAAAACGCTCCGCATTTTCAGCTGTGAGTGCTTTTATAAAGGTGATGGTAAATACAGTCATGTAGGCGGTGGGTGCTGGTGACTAGTTGTACCTCTCTCTTGTCAGCAGTTCCAAATTAGGAAGTTATAATGGACCTTGCTGGTCTCCAGGCCAGCCGTGTAGCTCTTGTGTCACTTAAGATACCGTTAAATTTGAAAATACGAAAGGTTGAACATTTATTGCTAACGAGATTTCATCCCGTTGATATAGTGAATTTGAAGATGAACAGTAGTGCAACTGTATAGTTAGACGTATAATGAAGACCAGTGAACAACCTTACGAGTTACAAAATTCTAGAAGAGCAACCTGCAAGTAAACAACCTAAACACTTGATGGTAAAAACATTAGCAACTTAAATGACGGCAGCTACAATCTCTGCCGTTCTACTTCTGTACTTGTTTGTTTGTTTGAAGTTATGCACAAAGCTACACAATGGGCTATCTGTGCTCTGCCCACTAAGGGTATCGAAACCCGGTTTCTAGCGTTGTAAGTCCGCAGACATACCGCTGTGCCACTGGGAGGCACTTCTGTACTAAAAACGAGTGTTTAGTTTTTTTTAAGTTCCGAATATCAAGATAAAGAGAATTATTATAACCATGCGCGAACAGTGAACATGTGATTTATAGAATCAAATGATTTGTATATTGATGTAGAAGACTTAGGAAACTCAGACGTAAAGAACAGAAATATTAAAAATAAATATGAGGCCCAACCTATCATTCTGTTCACCGCTAGTCACAGGTTTCGGAAAATACCTTCCTTGATTAGAAACCCTCGGCAACGGCAAATCGAAAGAACAAGACTAGGTCTTTTATATACA
>NW_013666740.1:326651-332900 GCF_000517525.1 Limulus polyphemus
AAATTATGAACATTGCTCAACATCATGAAAATTAAACCTTATTTTCAATAAGACAATCCTGAAAAATATTTGGGGGTGCTTAACTTTTTTCCAGGTGTATAGTTGCGGATTATACTGTATGAATGATGTTTTGATATGTCTTGTACTCACATAAGCTCAGGGCTGTGAGGAGTGGTAGAATTCGTCAAAGCCGGTATAACTCAGTGACAAGCTTCATATTTTTACTATCTTAAACAGCTTGTCTGCTGAATAATTCAACAGAATAAATTAGTAGCATCAGTTCTATATATTCTTCAAATCCCATATAAACATATAGGTTCACTGTGGTGAGTAAAAGACAATAAGACACCACACATACAACAAACCTACTGGTATTATGAAACTTAAAACAAGCTTTAAAATATAGAATATGAATAACCATAAAAATAGAAGCCCTCACAAAGGTTCGTCCAATCAAATACAACTATATCTTTTCCTCAGAAATATTTCTAACGACTTCACTATATATATCAGAAGGTACTCTAAGCAAACAATCCAAGACACTATACATACAATTTACGACCAACACAGTAAAACCGTAATAAGAACAAGTGGTCAGTCTGGCACAGATTTCAAAATAAGCAGCCTGCTAGCAACATAAGGTCACTTACAAATCGGAAGTGTCTTGATTCACAATTTAACATTACAATATAATTAGGTGATGTTGCATTTGTTTGATTGACACAGTTCTTAAGTTCCTTCAAACGTGAACATAATCCGAAACCAGATATTACATTCTTCAACATGATATAAATAGATACAAACACTTGTACAAACAGCAAATGTGGCAGAAGGTTCTTACTCATGCCAAGAAAAAACAGCTGGAGACGATCCCAAAATAGTGACCAACTTTATCGAAAACTCAGGCTATATACACAGCAACAAAAACAAAAGAACTTCAGCATTGAGTTTAGCTTAACATATTAAAATTTATTTTTAACAGTAAACAAACATTCCTTAATAATAAAGATAACCTGCGGAGTAGGTGTTTTTTTTCTTTTAACATTTCTCATATTATATCATTAAATTCACCAACTACTGAAACACTGTGCCGAATAATTACCGAAACAGCGTATGACTGATGAAAAGGACGTTGTTTGGTAAAAAGTGTGAAATTACCTGCGTTTGTTTGTTGGATTTCATGCGAAGCTGCACGAGGGCTATCTGCGCTAGCTCTCTCTAATTTTGAAATGATAAGCTAGATGGAAGGCAGCTACTCAACACAACCCTCCGCCGACTTTTGGACTACTCTTGTCAGTCCGAATAGGGGGAGAGGTTGACCGTCACTTTTAAGACACATTCATGGCTATAAAGTGTGGAGCGTGAATTGTTTGGCCTTAACGGGTCGTGAATCAAACTCTACAATCCGGCACCCTAACCACTGGACTGCACTCGGTCCGAATTACCCGTGACCAAAAGTTTATATATTCAATAATCATTTGCTATTTTATGTGTAATATATATATATATATACGTTTTAGAATTCGAATTACATTGTACATTTTTTTACGTATGAAAATAACTTTTAATGTGAAAAATGAAATTAACTTTCTTTTTTTTTATCCCACTTAAACAAAGTAGCAGGCAGCCTCAAGTTATCAGCATTCGTTCGTGCATCCTAGGTTCTGATGATGATCAAACCTTCACATAGTTTCTGCGGTTAGAAATAAGATTCCTGTGAGTTACAACATTTTTCAACGGGAAAAATTAAACATAGTTTGTGTGTGTGTGTGTTGTTACGTATTAGAACTTCAAATAGTCTGAATTTGAGTTAACTTGTACTTTGGATTTAGCAGTTAAGTAAAAGCCGATATATAGTCAGTTTATGATATTTGCCAATAAGATGGATACACACTGTTTTCTTTTTAAGCACAAATATGTTTTAATACGCAAACAACAATAAAATTTACAATAACAATTATTTCAAATAGTTATTACACACAATGATTTATATAAAAAAATTTCACAAAGTTACAAGCAGTATAAAGTCTTCTTTCTAGTCTGCTTATGAATATAAATTTAATCTAAACAAACGTCGATATTAAAATAAATATATAATAAATTAGTTACAGTGTGTATGCAGTGTTTGGAATGGGCCACACCCACTACCGACACTTTTCAATTGGAGTACCGGCACTTTATTTAAAATGATATTGTAGTGTAGTGTTTGTAGATGTTTTAAGATCTTTATTAATCCAATACAACTCCATTGTATTCACTAAAAACAATTAAAATACTGAGGAATATAGATTAATGAAAAAAACACATCACCCCCCCTCACTCACAAAATGTTAAGTACCGGTATGTTTTTTCACTTCACAAAATAAGTGCTATCCCAAAACCATCTCGCTACCTTTTAATAGATTATCTAAAGTGTTAGGCTTAGGTTGATGATAAAGCGTACATGAGCAACACTATATAAGAAACACCTTTCCCGAACATGCTGAAATCACTTAGCATTTCAGTTTCATTTCTTTTAATCCTTCATCCATATTAGCGTAAGTTCAAAAATATAATCAGTTTATTAGGAAAATTTGTAGCTGAAAATCACTTTCACGTACTAACTTAAGCAAGTTAATTTTTCTCGTACATTTTCGCAGCTGTATTTTGAATTATAGTGTTTGTGTGAAACCCTTCCTTACCTAGTTAGTTCTTCTGTATTACTTTAGGGAAATCCTTTTGGTTGTGTCTCATGAATATATTTTCTTAATAATAAATATCATTATTATGATGATTATTTTGTTTACAAAAGATGCGTGTTTCAGTATTAAGTCTATTAAGTTTACACAGTTTGGTGTCATGGCAAGTTGCACTTTAAGTTTAAATAAATATTGTTACGTATCTGCTTGCTTGTTAATTTCAGATATAAATTCTTTCCGAGAAACTTAAGCGATACAAGTCCCTTCTTGATTAAAACTAGTTTATTCTTTCTCGATACAGCTTTGTAATACACAGAATTGCCACAGTCACTTTAAATTTAACAACCTTTATAACACATGCTATAAATCACAGTGATTCACATACTCTACTTACGGTGCCTACTGTTCGCTTGACTCAATTAACTATATCTTCAATCTATCTGCATATCTATTTATCGCTGGCTTTATTTGCCGGGCTTATATACTAAAAAAGAGAGCGCCTGGCAAACACTCGGGCATTCGCGAGGTTCCTCGATAAGTCATGATCCTTCTAGAAACTCCGGCGCGCATGATCCCAGCGTCGCGTGACTTCCGCTGTCGTAAAAATATAAAAACTCAAACTTTGTAAAACTCGTAACAAATTAAGAGGGTAATATTTTATTATTATAATTAATTGTTTTAAGAGGAAAAGGCGATAGTTTAGATATAATCAAGATAAAATATATTTATGTTAGTCTTATGATCAAGGGTTGTGAAATCGTTCTCAAACACAACTCACACGTATATATAAGATGTACGAAATAATTACGTAATAATTTTCAGTAGCTAGAAATTTTGTAAGAAAAAAAAAGATTTACTGTTTAAAAAATATGAAAGTGAGGATTATTTCCGTTTAAAACGTGAAAAGCTCATGTTAAGATATGACCGTGATCCCAGTTCACTAATGAGTGTGGTTTTGGATGAACAAGGACAGATACTGTCAATGTCGCATGTGATATGCTAATTACTTTAAATAATACGTTTTATTCTTTATATTATTCTAAACATTGAGAAAAGGCTGAAGTTTGTGCGCCTGATAAAACGAAACCTTGTATTATTTCTAACGTTCATTTGTTTGTTTTTAATTATGCACAAAGCTACACAAAGGACTATCTGCGCTCTTCCCACCACGGGTATCGAAACCCGGTTTCTAGAGTTGTAAGTCCGCAGACATACCGCTGTGCCACTGGGGGCCTAACGTTCAATAAGACTACTTTTAAAGAAAGCCCACATAATATGTATAAGTAAATATCTGGCTTAACATTTGATGTGGGGAGAGAATGTCAGTCTTTCTGACAATGGATAAAGGTGTTCACCCAGAATCCATACAGAATGCTATTTACGTTTCTTACCAAGTGTGAAACTTATGAGTCACGTGCATCTTTCTATTGTCTCCGCCCATATACTATAGTATTTTTGTGATTCGCTTAGCCTATTGGATGTCGAAATTTATAACATTTGGTGGTTTTGTACACAGCTAAGATATAAAAGTGATCAATAGCATAAAATAGGATTAGCCGCAACGGTCGAGTGGGTTTTTGAAGACAACTAGAATACCTATAGACCAAGCCCAAGGGAGAGTATTTGAATAGTTTTCGTCAGACCAAAATTCAGTCCTTCACCCACACTCTCGGCAAAATGGTCCGTTTTATGGTATTTTGTCTATTGGCTCTTGTCTGGAGTACAACAGAAATCAGTGGCCTGAGAAGGGGAGATTTTTCCAAAGTCGTCAAGTTTCCTGTATCTAGTAGCTCGCAGTTTCCTCGTGCCGTGATTAGTAAATCGCTGCCACCGATGGATGAATTTACGCTTTGTTCCTGGTTGAAATTAACAAGCTCAGAAGAACGAGAATTCGTTTTCTTCTCGTACGCAGTCGGTAATGGCGGCGACAGCGATGAAATAATGGCCTCTGTTAACAGGACCACTTCAACAACTGAACTCAAGATAAAAATTGCCAATCAACTTGCACGATTGAGCTGTGCAACCTTCACTGTAGGGAACTTTCACAAAGTCTGTATCACCTGGACAAGCGTAAAAGGAAGAGTGCAGTTTTATGTCGACGAAGATATGTGTAGTGCCCAGGTAAACGGTGTTGCAGTGGGAACGCAAGTCAGGAATGGCGGTACTATTGTCCTTGGTCAGGACCAAGACACTGTAGGAGGTGGGTTCAGCAGTGATCAATCTTATGTTGGAGATCTGACACAATTAAATTTATTCGACGAGTTATTGGACCAGGATCAAATACGCCGTGCTAGCACCTGTCTCAGCAAAACTTTCAAGTACAGCCCCTGCTGCTATCAAGAAGACGAAATTTCGGGCAATATCATTAGCTGGAGTAAGACGTCCTTCTCAACTTTCGATACCGTAGAATTATCTTCGTCCTATGTTTGTAAATAACGACAACGCTCTTGATAACGCTCTATTGCCCGTTAGCTTGAATGTTTATTTCACGATTCAAAGGGTTTTTTTTTTTGGCACCAAATCTCTTAAACTAAAATTCTTATGTAATCTAGCATGTTGCAAAACTAACAATAAAATTCACCTATGGTAAATAGCACATGCAGGTTTTTGTCTCAAGTTACTATTTTGCAGGTTTGGTCGTTAGGATTTAATTTTGAAATGTTGAGTATATAATATTCTACAGTATCAGATTTCAGAGTATGAAGTATCCCTTGTTCTGTTTCAATCTACTCAAAATATTATATAGAACCATGTTATTTACTATATGTTTCTAATATTTTTGTATAAGCACAAAAGAAAAGAACAGCAACAACAAAAACTAACTAGTCTTGTTCTTGTTCAAATGATTTATGAATCCAGATATACAATAAAGCAGTACAAACTTACATGGGATCTTTGTATGATGATGTTTTGAGGATTTTCATATTAATTCCAATGAATTACACTAACTACTGTACAGATGTGTCCAGTCAGTCAAATTAACGATAACGTACTTTTGTTCGTTTCGTGTTACCCGAGTAAGGTTAAAAAATTAAGATCAATAAATTTGTAGGAAACGTTAGAGTAAGTTAAGTATCGTAAAGTACAACTGGTGTAAGGGTTTACTGAACGTAAAGTACAACTGGTGTAAGGGTTTACTGAACGTAAACTACAACTGGTGTAAGGGTTTACTGAACGTAAAGTACAACTGGTGTAAGGGTTCACTGAAAGTAAAGTACAACTGGTGTAAGGGTTTACTGAACGTAAAGTACAACTGGTGTAAGGGTTTACTGAACGTAAAACTTCACTTTTATCTCCATTTCGAGTATACACAGCGTGGTCACAAGTAAATAGACACCACCTTTTCAGAAAAATGAACATTTTCAGTCATATTCACATGAATTGATATATTTATAATTTAATTAATATCTAGTAGATCTTCCTTTCGCTTCATGGAGTTCGTTGATGCTTTGGGGCATCGTGAGAATCATCTTGTCAATTTTAGATCGTGGGATTTTCGCCCACTCTTGCTTCAAAACTTGGAGTAGATCGCTCTTCCAAGTTGGTTTTGGTTGTTTCTTGACTTGCCGGT
>NW_013666740.1:333833-337517 GCF_000517525.1 Limulus polyphemus
CATAAATCAGTTAAATGACGAAAAATTAGGTGTCTATTTACTTGTGACCACTCAGTGTACGTGATACGTCTACAGTACTTGTGTCAAAACACAAAAACAATGTTATTGTTTCAGTACACGCAACTCACATCTTTCATTGACTTGTCACAAAATCTAGTCATAAAAAGATGACGTACCAAAACAACACTAAGGTTATCTTAATGAATGATTGACGAAATGAGTTTTATAATAAATAACAATAAGTACATTATCTCTGAAAAATGTAGATATCGTTTTTCGTTTCAGACATATATACGTCTTTTAAAATTTGTAGTGCATACTGGAGGGATTTACAGATTTTGGTAAAAAGTTCAGAAAAAAAAACGACCTCTATACTCCATATATTTATAAAAGAACTTTTTTATTTTAACCAACATTTCGCTTTTGCGGTTTCATATTCTAATATCAAACACCCCCCAGTGGCACAGCGGTATGTCTGCGGACTTACAACACTAGAATCCGAGTTTCGATACCCGTGGTTGGCAGAGCACAGATAGCCCATTGTGTAGCTTTGTGCTTAATTACAAACAAACAAACAAATTAATATCAAACAATTGTATGTACTATTCCTAATGAAGCCGCAAAGGCGAAACGTTGGTTAAAATAAAAAAAGTTATATTATAAATATCTGGAGTATAGAGGTCGTTTTCTTTTTAAACATTTTATCAAAATATATATACGTGATTGTCGATGGATTAGTGGAACAGATAAGTCATCCTGCAGGATGTAAGCTTTTGGGTTAAGTAAGTCCATGTTTTTATATATTAATTATCTGTGATCGGTTGTATTTATAATCTCTGCACTGTACAGACACTTTTATTTCTCATATTTACTGTATTTTTATTTAGTCTTTGTTTCACTAACGGAAAACCCAATTTAAAAACAAACAAAAGACCTTCATTCTTATACTAGGTGTTTTGACTAAATATGTTTGAATAAAAAATTTATTAGAGAAAAACTGACATTTTTAGTACACACAGCTTTACTTATTGATGTCACAGCTTCCAACTTGTGAAGATGTTGAAGGTGGAATACACGTAAAGATACCGTTTAGTTAGTAATAAACAGTTGTACCAGAAATACAATATATTGAAAGTACTTTAAAAAAACAAGCAGTGATGTGGATAGATTATGTTTATAATGTTGAGATATTGCGAAAACAAAACACAGTAAAACATACATATCGAATGTGTATGCTAACTTTTCAGTGAACTACAACAGCTTGTAATCCATGGGTTTCAGCCAGCCACAGTAGTTTGAATTTACTACTCACAAATTGTATCACAAACGTAACAGATGGTATTTCTAAACTGTATTCAAAACACTAGTTGTAATGATGTTACTGGAACACGTAATCACCAATTACCAAAACCAAATACCAAAGTAAGTTTTTGTGATGTAAGGTAGGACTGGCAATAACGAAGCTCTCTCACTCTAAGTAACAATTTCTTATTGGGCATTGGATAATAAAAACTCCACCCTTCAATTTTTATTTTTACAAATCAAATCAATGGCCTTAAGTCTATTTATCGGACAGCTACTAATGGTTTGGTGCCCTCTACAGTCAGAAATCATTATTAGAGATGTCTTCACCCTAACTCCAAAATAATTAAAAATTTGGCAAGTTTGTTGTAAAATATATTTTTTTTATCTTTAAAAAAGTAATTGATATTTCTTATCAAAATAAGTCACCAAGAAACCTTTTATTTCTCTGCTTTCTTTCATGTGCCTCGTGAAGAGACATTTTCAATGTTTTTTGTAAAGCACACCATTCACTTATTGCGTTTTTTGATAAACATTTTATTGACTATTAATAAACATATATCACAAAATGTTGCAAATAAAAATATCAATAATTAAAGCCGAATTTTAAGAGAAAAAAACGTGGCTCAATGTAAAGATTGAAAGCTAAGGTCCAAGTTTGGATCTTTGTGTTGGACACGGTGCAGAAAGCCCGTTGTGCAGTTATGCGCTTAAAAATAAAGAAACATTGCTCTAATGAAAGTTCCACTTTATATGTCAATATCAAAAAATAAAAAAGCAAAACTTTATTTAGCCATTGTATTTTTCACAGATCTAAAGTAAAAAGCTACTGACGTTGCAGTACACGTTCATTATTCGTCCAATCTAAAAAAAAAAAATCTTCAGTTGTTACATAATGGTTGTTTGTTTTGAAGTTAAGCACAAAGCTACACAATGGGCTATCTGTGTTCTACCCAACACGGGTATCGAAATCCGGATTCTGGCGTTCTAAGTCCACAGACATACCGCTGTGCCACTGGGGGGCTTTAAGTAGTTAAAACTGTTCAAAATATTAACACTTTCTTCGAACAAATATCCCGAACTTCTATTTCTAGTAATTATAATTCATACAGTTCCACACTACATTTGTTGTTTATATATTTTTTTGTATATTTAAATACATTATATATCATTATTATCACTTATGTGATACTTGTAATTCGACACGTGAACTGCTGAGAATAAACGTTACAGTTTGAATTTGTAATTACTGTTAATCATACATTGCCTAAATCACTTCGATAGAAAGCATTCTCTTGTGGTACGTGGACATACTCTTAAGTTTTCTAACCCTTTATTTAAATTTCAATATTATGTTGTTTTACACAGTTTCGCGATTGGACGCGAAGCGGCGCTTAAGTGCATTACTAACTTTCACTTCCATTAAGTGAGGATTAAAAGCCTCCTTATCTGATTCTCTCATAGAAATTATAACATATTTAATAAATGAGTGGAGCTATTTTTGTCGGCAAATCAGATAACAGTTGTGAATAGCATCGCCCGGGATTCTTACTACCCGTTGGCCAGCTGAGCTAACAATAACCAATCACTATTTTCTTATGTTAGGAACATGAGTTTAAGGTGTAGTGAGCCCTTCAGCCCACTGGGCTGAATAGATTACTTTTACCTGAAGATGACTTGATAATATGGGTCGAAACGTTGTAATTATTAAATAACATTTAATCAAAAACACCTTAGGCGTGAAAAAACTGTGCGGCCAAAAAAGGATTGAGCGAGCGACAGGAATGAAATCAAATTTGGCAGCCAAACTGGTAACTACAATTATAGCATTGATAACATTTTTACAGCAAATATTCATTCATTAGTTAGTTAGGCCGCATTTCTTTTAACTTTGAAAATGATGGTGGGTAAAATAAAATACGCGGCCTAACTAACTAATGAATGGATATTTTCTGTAAAATTCTTATCAATGCTATAGTGTAGATATATATAGTGGTGAATATATATATATATATATATACAGACCACCAATGAACCCAGCACTATACAGAATACCAATTAACCCAGCACTATACAAAACACCAATTAACCCAGCACTATACAAAACACCAATTAACCCAGCACTATACAGAACACCAATCAACCCAGCACTATACAGAACACCAATCAACCCAGCACTATACAGAATACCAATTAACCCAGCACTATACAGAACACCAATCAACCCAGCACTATACAGAACACCAATTAACCCAGCACTATACAGAACACCAATCAACCCAACACTATACAGAACACCAATCAACCCAGCACTATACAGAACACCAATTAACCCAGCACTATACAGAATACCAATTAACCCAGCACTATACAGAACACCAA
>NW_013666741.1:0-14638 GCF_000517525.1 Limulus polyphemus
TATGGATGAGAGAGTAGATAGATCTCGGAATAGCCCAAAATAGACTTTTGCTGATGCTGTAAATATCCACAACTTCAATTCTCATTGCTAATACAGACTCGAAAGGATAACTACCATAATGTAGTGCACCTAGAAAGGCTGATCACTTAATCACAAGTGTATATTACAGAGGGAGTCACAGTATCTCTATGTACATAAATGGTGTCTGTGGGTTCTGCATATGAGGTTTAATGCATTGATGCTGTATAATGTGGTGATATAGCGAATGCACGGTTTCTTGTCCAGAAAGCAGGCAGAATTAGCTCGAACTGTAATCAGTCCAAAAGGGAATGAAACCTAGGTGATGTTGCACTGCATGTATAAGTAGTCGGGTATTCAATTCCTGCTGGAATGGTTGTCCAAACAGTCAGTGAGGGGAATGTAACTTAACTGCAGCATTTCTAGTGCTGCTTCCATTATGTTGAGTCCAAGGGTGAGTACACAACTGCCAACACTTTTGAGGCTATTATAATGGTGCGAGCAATTTTGATTAATCAGAAGTAGAAACTTGGTGACTTATTGGTTTAAAATGTCAGTGCACTTGTGGGCCAGATAATTGGTTGGATCAAAAATAACTCATTATCACAAATCACATAGATACAGGTATTGCACGTCTGATTAAACAACTACTGCACAATCTTCCCTTGAGCACTAGGAATATATTCAGTGCTGAGATTTAATGAATGTTAAAAGACGGAATCATATGTCCTTCACAATGTGTATGGTAATCTCTAATGATGATCAAGAAAGAGTGTACACCAAAGTCCTGGGTTATGAGGGGTGAATGTGATGGCTCACATTAATGCCTTTCCAGTATCATTAACAGATGAATGTATTGATGCATTGGAAGGTGCCTGATATGGGGAAATTAAACTGAATGGTGTGAGAAGACCTAAGGCTGTTTTCACACTCAAGATGGTTTATATGAATTGTGCATCATGCAAAGATTATAGTGGTGAAATATTGGCCTCATCCAGTGACCCAACAAGAAGTCTGTAGGTTCCTTAATTTTCCATTATTTTGCTGACATTTTGTAAACAGCTTCTCTAATATTGCTGCACCATTATCTGCTTTCACTGAAGGTGACGTGTATTTTAGATGGAGGAGGGGTTTAATGAAAAATGTACAATGACAGGAAAACAAAAAGGTAAAGATGTTATATCAACATATAGGAATATCAAAGACATCACATTTAAAGGACAAATGCTATGCTAATGAATGTATAAAAGCTAAGAATGATGATGTAATTATGGAATGAGAACAAGTATTGAACAGATGGACAGAGTATATTGAAGATTTATTCCACGACAGCTGTAAAGAAAAGAATATTAAGAACATTGACGGATTGAAAATTCTAATGTCAGAAGTACAAACACAGTTATTATCAGAATGAAAATCAATAAAGCTACAGGACCAGATGAAATTGCAGTAGAACAAATAAAATGTTTGGAAACATTTGGCGTATCAATAAGATTTATGAAAATGGTGAAATACCTGAAAATCTTAGTAAATCGATCTTTATTGCACTCCCCCCAACATCTGGAGCCATTGAATATGAATACCATCAAACTATTAGTTTAATAAGCCATGTGACAAGATCTTATAAAGATGTTGATGAGAGCTAGAAGAAGAATAAGACCGGAGATTGCAAAAGTTCAATGTGATTTTATTGAAGACTGTGATACAAGAAATGCTACTTTCATGGTATGAATGCTTTTGGAGAGAGTAATAGTAATGAAGAAGAACCTTTTCCTGTGTTTTATTGATTATACCAAAGGTTTTGATACAGTCAAGCATGTGGAGTTAATGAAAATGTTGGAAGAACTGGACATTGATGGTAAAGATTTGAGAATTTTGAGAAACCTCTATTGAATCATATTGCATCAGCTTATTAGAAAATTAAGAGAGAGGCGTGAGGCAAGGCTGTGTCTTTTCACTTGACTTCTTTAACTTGTACAGTGAGAAAATCCTGAGAGAGGTTGAGGATTTACCAGGGATGATCATTCGAGGACAGAATTTGAATAACTTGCATTATGCTGATGATGCAGTTTTAATAGCCGATTCACAAGAAAAGCTGTAAAAAAAAGGTAGGTGAAATTATTAATAAAAGCGAGAAGAAGGGTTTAAGTATCAACCTGTAGGAAAACATAATGCATAATAATTACATTCCTGTATTGCAATGTAAAACGAGATAAGGAACAGATAAGGCAAGTCAATAAATTCAATTACCTGGGAATTTGGATAACATTAGATGGTAAATGTGATAATGGACCAAAACGGAGAACAGAGATGGAAAACGATGTATTTCTAAAAATGAAAAAGATACTGACAAATAGTAACATTTCTAGGCGGACAGAGTTAAGAGTTGCTATGTTATACCAATTCTCACTTATAGGTCAGAATGTTGGACAATATCGCCAAATATGGAAAAGAGAATTGAAGAAATTGAGTTTTGTTTTTAAAGTGTATCTTGAGGATATGTTGGGCAAGTCACACCTCAAATGAAGATATTTAAGATATTTTGCCAAGAGCAAGTTGCAAAGGGAAGCTGCTGACTAACATCAGAAATGGGCAGTTGGAGTTTCTCAGATACTTTATGAGGAAAGAAGAAATTGAAGGTCTGGGCGTAACTCGAAAAAAGAGGTTGGTTAATGTCAATAATCTATCTAAACAAATGAATGCATCAACACTGGAAATTCTTTGTGCTTCAAGAAGAAGATGTCTGTGGAAGACCATGGTCACCAACATCCTGTTTAGATATGGTACCTAGAGAGAGATTTAGTGTTTAAGTGAGTACATTAATATTTAAGTGATTGTTTCATTCATTTTTTGTGATCTGCAAAACCTGAACTTTAAACTGGCAAGTTTTCACCAGGACATTAATTTTGCGAGTACATTATATTACTTAATTTGAAATACTATACTTATGTTTTATACAATTTAAGATTTATATTACAATATTTATTATTGTTTAAGACTGTTGTTGTTATAGATGATGTAGAAATAATGTACTTTAGAATGTTAACTGATAAGGTGTCAAAGTTTCTCCTATAAATTGGCCCTCCAGTGGCACAGCGGTATGTCTGCGGACTTACAACGCTAGAAACCTGGTTTCAATACCCGTGGTGGGTAGAACACGGATAGCCCATTGTGTAGCTTTGTGCTTAACTTCAAACAAACAAACTTATAAAATGTCAGAAGGGAAACACTATCATAACCAGAATTTTCACCTATCTGATAGTGCTCAGGTCTGCCAGACAATAAAGCTTTTAATGTATAGAGTAAAAATTGTTAAAACAACATTTCAGAACTTCATATGTTTGTTCAAGTAGTTCAGTTATGGATAATTAGGTCTTTACATGTATCAAAGCATAATGTTACACTTTTTCATGATCAAACTATCTACATAGTTACAGATGATTGCAACCTCAAGACTAGAAGGAACACATATTGTAAAGTCGAAACCAAAACACTTCTGTATCAGACATTTAAAGCTGACAAGACTAAATTTCATGTTATCACAAAGAAGAAAGTCGAAAATTTATATATTCTTGGTTCTTAAATCAAATTACCTGGAGGTTCTCAAAAATGAAGGGTGAAGTCATATGTGTACAAGAATCACTTACTCATTAAGGTAAAGGACAATGTCACATATGGCACACCCTGTACAAAGCACACAATAACCATGTCTTCATACAGAAGAATAATATCAAAGAATTAAAGAAGGTAAAGCACCCTAAGATATAACTTACTCGAGTCACAACAGAAACTGTAGATTTGTGGTGGATTTACAGTTGGCAGTAGTTATTTGTCAAATGGTTACTTTTACCCTTGCCAAATATTTCTTCATTCTGGCCTGCTTGGAACAAAGCCATCACACCCCTACTCTTCGAGTTGCTATGGTGGATCACAAAGATTCAGCTGGTAGCCTTCCTCCATATTTTAAAGTGCCCAGGCCTCAGTCCGTCTTGAATCCTGGTCTTTCAGGGCATTGTATTTAATATAGAACGTTGCAGAAGCATGGGTTGGTGAGTCAGAGTTATTACGGGTATTGTAGGGAGCTTCATTTTCTTATTGCAAATGAGGCTTAGCTAGAGGTGGGGCTGCTGCCGAGATAGATACCCCATTGTATATCTCAGAAATGTTCAGTAAAACTGTGTGCTTACCAAAGTATTTCAATCTACATGATAACAAATAGTCGATCATAACCAAGTAAAACAATGGACACACCAAGTCAACATATGACATGATACCTAAGCTACTGTTTGTGGATTTCACATTCTACAGATAATTTCACACAATCAAGAGTATTTTCATTCTATCCAAGCAAAAATAACATTCACTACTGCTATTGAAAACACCAGCTTAAATTTTCCTCAAACGTAGTGTAAACTTACTCATTACTTTTATCTCTTCAAGAAAAATCCACTACCTGCCAAATATTTCAGTGTGGAAACTGAAAATGATCTGTTATCGGCATTAATGAAAACATAAAGTGCACTGCCTCTTCAAATAATATTATACAGGTTAATAATTAGTTTACTTCATATCTTGTCTTAACATCCAGCTTTACGGTTGAGTTCATAGTGTAACTGATTAATTCTTGTTATGCAGCACTCATAAAGGACTTGGTGTATATGCATGCAACTACAGACATGTATTCATACATATATATAATACCATATAAATACATCTCAACTGCTTATTATTACATCTTTTTCAACAATAAATAATATTCATTATGTTACCACAGTATACATCAATACACACTCATAACAGCTTAGGCTAAGTACGAATACTTCACAATTAATTTTGTTTACTGTCCTAAACATTTAGTGAAGTTACAAATACGTCACAGTAAATTATGTTTACTATCCTAAACATTTAGTGAAATTACTTATAATGATCAGTAAAATAATGATTACTTCATTCTGTTTCTAAGAGAGTAGCAGCAATATCCATGGCTGTTAAAGCAATGTTCTGCTGGAGTTTATCTTATTTAGGCCACCTTTTGCTCTAGGCAATGCACACAATCCCATGTTTATACCATTGCTGAATATCTTGGCTTGATCATGACCAGTAAAACCACAAGTGTAACATCTTGGGAACTTCTAGTCTTACAATTATGCAGAGTCTAAAGAATTTCTCGCATAATAGTTCTAGGAAGCACTAGCTGCAATATAGTTGAGAACCACATCTTAATGGCTGATAAAAATGGTATAGCACTCCATTCTTTACTTGTAACTGCTTGTAAAAGTGCCACATGTTATATATATTTGCACAGTGTCCCTCTATCTGCACTCACCTTGCTGGAAAAAAAATTCACAACTTCATCATGGAAATGACAACACCAGAGATTCAACTAAAGTTTGCTTTAGTAAGAGGAATGTTTCGTCACAAGTGTTTTTCCTTTGCTTCATTATACATCGACTAAGTTCTTTTATCTAGTTTCTTATACCATTTCGGTTACATTTGCCTTAATTTTTACGGAATAACCTCTCCTTGGCTGTTTTAATTAGTACATCTTTAAAATTTTCCCATTTTGACATATTTCCTTTATCTTCAAGTTCTTGAAAACAGTTTTTAACTTCAACTATATACCTTTATTTAATCAGATCTTTTTCCGTTAAAATTGTATAATCAAGCTTCTTTGTCAAGTTCATTTGTCGTGAACTTCTCTAGACACAATTCAATATTTACAAAGACTATTACAGCTATGAAACTTGTTTAAATTATTGTATTTAACTAGAAACTGGCCGAATATATCAGGTAAAATATGTTCTAGCCACCGTATACATTCCATCCCATACATATACTACTACTAGTACTTGTAAGTTGTATTATTAATACTGTTACTGTCTCTGTTCGTTTGTTAGTTCCCGTAAAAATTCTTTCCGAAGAACTTCAGCGATACAAGTCCTTTCTTTAATAAGACTAGTTTATTCTTTCTCAATACAACTTTGCAATACACCTAATTTCCACAGTCACTTTAACTTAAACACACGCTATAATTCACAACGATTCACACATTTTACTTATGGTCACTACCGCTCGCTTGAATCAATTATTTGTCTCTATATCTCTCTAACTGCAATTCATTTGCCGGGCTTACATGCTAAAATAGAGGACGTCTGGTAAACACTCGGGCCTTCATGATCCTTCTAGAAACTCATCATGTGTCACCAGCGTCACGTGACTTCCGTTGTCGTAATAATACTATTAGTAGTCTACCTCTAACGATTGAAAGTTGTATTACTATTAGATGAAGTTCTGTAGACACAATTACATATTTATATAGACTCTTACAGTTTATTATCATAAAATACACATATTACTTTGTAACTTACATTTACAATTCAAATTATTGTATCTTACATAATGATAATGTTAGTTCTTAGTTTTTTCAAGTTTGACGTTAAATCACTTTGAAGTTGGCCCGGCATGGTCAGGTGGTTAGGGCCTTTTATTAGCAATCTGTAGGTCGCGGGTTCAAATCCAAACAGGCTCGTTCTTTCAGCCGTGGGAGCATTATATATGACGGTTAATCTCACTATTCGTTGATAAAAGAGCAGCCCAGTGGGTGGTGATGACTAGCTCTAGGGACGGTTAGCGCAGATAGCCCTCGTGTAGCTTTGCGCGAAACCGCAACAAACAAACACTTTGAAGTTTTTTTTAATATTAGTGTACATCCATCTAAACTTAAAGTGGGTTTTTAATGCAGAGAAGATCGCTTAAATTATAATGTATTGTTACCGCTAGTTTTCTATTTCAAACTTACAAGTTACAGCTAACACTAACTAATAGTACTATTAGACAGAACTAATAGTATTTATGAATTAAAACAAGTACACAAACAAAATTATCTTCACAAAAATAATTTCTGGGAGGTAGAGAAGATCGCGGCTGTGGGAATTCGTTGTGTGTGGGGGGAGGGGGGGATCCCCGAGAAAATCCACTTTTACAAGACAGGCGCCGAATAGTCTACCTGTCCTGTGCCCAAGATGAAAAATTCGAACAACGTGAATGGGTTTGAGACAACTTTGTAGATTATTTAAGTTGTAGATTATTTTGTTTCAAAGCTAAGTATTCGTTGTATGGAGACGTCTTGTGTAAGGTGCTTGTCATCGTATTGTTACGTCTTTGTTCGTTTGTTAATTTTCCGTAAAAATTCTTTCCGAAGAAACTTTAGCGATACAAGTCCTTTCTTAAATAAAACTAGTTTATTCTTTCTCAATACAACTGCCCCCAGTGGCACAGCGGTATGTCTGCAGACTTACAACGCTAGAAACCGGGTTTCGATACCCGTGGTGGGCAGAGCACAGATAGCCCATTGTGTAGCTTTGTGCATAACTTCAAAAACAAAATAAACTCAAGACAACTTTGCAATACACTTAATTTCCACAGTCAGTTTAACTTAAACAAACGCTATAATTCACAACGAACGATTCACGAACTACCGCGCTTGACTCAATTGTCCTTCTCTATCTCTGTCTGCAACTCAATTCCATTGTTGCCGTCACTTCTTGGCGGTCTTATATATTATAAAAGCGTACATCTCGTCTCTTCGTGAATCTTCTAGAAACTCATCACATGATACCAGCGTTACGTAACTTCCGCTGTCGTAACACTGCCCCTTCCTTAGTATTGTTCGTACCGAACAATAGCCACTTAAATTAAACCAATAGATAATTAACAATAACTTAATTAAATGTACAGAATTTATGAACAATACAAAAATTAAAATTCAACAAGAGTGGCAGTTAAGGTATTCTCTACTTTACTATAGTAGTTGAATGCTAGGGATTATAATCTTTCATTAATTGTTTGTATATTGCATGTTTTGTGTAAGTATCTTGTAGGGGTAGATTTAGGGAGTCTTAGAGCTAATTTAAGATTTCTGTTCTGTTGAAGTTGTAGCTTGTTTTTAATTCTACTGGACATAATGAAGATGACGTTGGCATCCATACTGTATTAGAGGGAGTATATAGGCTGTTCGAGTAGAAACTTCAACTGAGTTTATGTAGTATTGCAATAGTGGCTGTCATTTTCTTTGTTGCATTTTTCTATAAAGAATGTCAGTGCAGTCTCTGAGATGTACAAGTTTAAACATGCACAGCTGCATTATTTGGTCAGAAACTAATCCACACATAACATATCCTACACACCTACATGATGCTAAAATGATAGTGTGGTGTGGTTTCACGGCTGTTGTTATTATTGGACCATACTTTTTGTTAAGAACCGGCAGCACATGAACTGCAAACATGCACAATCAATGCTGCATGGCACATTGCAATGCTCTCAACCAGTTTAATTTCCATGCAGCAGAATAGAAATGTGATTGTCACTATGGTTTACATGCAGGAAGGTGTCCCTCAACATACTGATAACGAGATGAAATATGTCTTGTGGGAGCACTTTCAAGACAGAAATGTATTTCCTGTTACTTTCCCTGTGAATGACCACTTGTTCACCAAACTTAACACTGGCCGATTCCTGGTTGTAAGGGTACCTAAAGTCATGTGTGTGTCATGGGAGGTCTTGCAAAATTCCAGACCTCAAGCATGCAGTTGTCTGGGAAGTGGCCAGCACACCACTTGCGATTTGTGTTGTTGATGTAATTTCCACTGTTACAAGGAGAACCACATTATAAATAGTTGCTGTGATAGATCAGACTGATCAAATATTAGGTTATAGTGGTGCTCTTGGTGGCAAACTGTGACAACTGTGGCACTTGTATCTGCATAATACTCTTAACATCCATACTCGTGTGCAATTTCACTTTCTTTGGATTGAAACATACATGTTTCCTTATTGATTTACTAATATCAGATCCAGGAAGGCTTTTTGGGTTTGTAATCTTGTAGTCCTGTTGGAGATAATAGATGTCGCTGTTGTGCCTTCATGGTTGGGAATACTTTCTGACAGGACACATTATGCTGTTGCTGTGACCTGGTGGGGGCAACAGTTCGCAGAGTGGTTGATGTTGGCTAGGCAGCTGATAGACTCAATGTTTGGTTGTCTGTCATAGCTGAATTTGTCCATTCTGTGTGTATGGCTTGGAAACTTAGCTCAGGGACAGCAGTGTCAACAGCTTTATCAACAGACCTTTATTCAGATCTTGATCAGTCATAGTTGTATACATTGTAATCTCTAGTGTTGAGAGTACTTCCAAAAAGTCTTCCAAATCATAAGTGGCAAACATAATGTTTGTCGTGGCTAATATGTCGGGAAGTATGGTGATAAATGTTCTGTCAAGTCATGTTTAAGAAAAGGAAAAATACTAGTATTCAAAAATTTGGTCTTGTAATAGCAAAAATCATGATTCAAAATGATTGTTCAATATAGTTTCTCATAATTCAGCAATGTAGGGTGGCAAGTTTTAACCTAGGCAGCTAGAATCAAATGCTCTCTTAGACATCATATGTTAAAGCAATGCAAATGATAAATTGCCACTTTTACGGATATGCATTATATTGTTACGTCTCCGTTTGTTAATTTCTTTTTCCGTAACTTCGTTCCGACGAAACTTTAACGACACAAGTCATTACTTAATAAAACTGGTTTATTCTTTCCGAATATAACTTTACGATACACTTAATTTCAATATTCGCGCTAAAACAAACACTATAACGAACGAACGTTAACTTCAACAATACCCTGTGACTGCAGTTCAATTACTCACTATCTACACACACATTATTGTCCTCCCCCGTCACGTTGTCACCCTCTTTTATATACCAGACTACCCTATATCTAGTAAATACTAGAGCATTCGCCAAGGTACGGGATAGTTCTAGAAACGTGGCGTCAGACTAGTCATGTGACTCGCTGACGCAACAATATACTTATACCTTTGCTTAAGAAAGTGTGTCACATGCAATTATGAACTTTATATTCCAACAAATTTTGTATAGGACCTGCACTCAGTAGCTATACTGCCATGTTCTTTGTTTGGTCGTACCCTGGTGATAGCAACTTCCACATATATGTGAGTTCTTCCACCTTTACCTTGTTAATAGCAGCCCAAATCAAATGGGGAAGGAATGAAAACTGCTAGTGTAATGCCCTTACACTGGTAGCTGAAATCAAGCTGGCATTTTCTCATCCTGGTAATGCAGTAACACCAGTATTGTTATCTAACCTGAAACGATAAAAACCCTATAACCAGAGCGTTTTCAAAAGGTGAACCTTTCTTTTTCAGAAGTAAACTGAAAAAGAAAGGTCCACCTTTCGAAAGTGCTTGGGTTATAAGGTTTTTATCTTTGTATATTAAGACTTCTTGAACCTACATGTTTTTCTGACATTATGAATGTTCTCTAACCTGACTTAGTCTGTGACACAAATTTAGCACAACTTGAAGAATAAAGCAGTGCCATACAGGTGTTACATGCTTCAAGTCACACTGCCACTAAAGTGTGTTCAAACTGGAACTTGTACAAAGTTAAATGTTAAGATACTAAGCAGAACTGTACTATTACAAAATATTTCAGCCCAAACAAACAACTACACCTAAATAAATTAAGACATGGATACACCATACTTTCATGTGGTTTGACACTTTCCCTTTCACTTTTCCTAAATAAATTCAGTTGCTTACAAATATTCCTGTTTTGACAAATGGAAAGCTGAATAATTTTCAATCCATAAATATAAATTAGGACTGGCACCAAGTATCTTTCAAATATCACAACAGTATCTGTATAATCTTTTTTCTATTGTTAAAATATGATAACTAACATAATTTTATTTTTCAATCTCTGTCATGATATAAAAGACTGTTTCCTTTAGATATTAGATTAATTTATTTTTGTGAGTGAATATTTTGTTGTTGTTGTTTAGTTTTTGTTATAATAACAGTTAAAAGCAGAGGATTGTAGGAAGTTTTGTTAATAATTCATTGACGTAGAATATAGGAGGACATACAACTAAGTGATAAAAAAAAATAGCGTGAGACGAGCAGGAAGCAGCAGACAGACAGAAGAAGACAGATAATAGTGAAAGAAACTAAAGTTGGCGTGAAGTTAAGATGTGATAGGCCTAACGTTTAATATGTTAGAGTGAAACTAACAGTAGAAAAGAAGATAAGTAAAATAATTTTATTCCGTCAAAGCGTGGTTTTAAAGTAATTGAATCAGCCTGAGTGCACTTTGACAAAGGGAGCAGAGGATTTTCAAAAGAAAGAAGACCAAACGATTACGGTAACTCGCACCACGATTGTAAGTGAATCACAGAGACTACTAGTGCGATAGAAATAGAGCAGATAGTTCGGCTTGTCAACTGAAACTCTAAAGTAGTTGAATAAAGTGGATATTTGACAAGGAGAGAACTACATATATAGTATTTATGATATGTCCATAATATCTATAGTGTTGAAAAATGTATTGTACATACGTTAGCTTGTTCTGAATATATATATATATATATTATTTTTAAAACAAGTGAAGTGTTGCTGTTTATTCATCGTTGAATTTATTGCTAAGAAGCCCAACAACAACATAGTATATAATTATACTATTAAGAACTATAACTAAAAGCTTTTTTATTTTGATAATTGGCGAAGAATTGTATTTTAAATTCTGACACTGTCATTATGTAGCAGCGAAATATATATAAGCAAAGTATGAATGGTCTTCACTGATTTTTGTTTGCTTGTTTAATGCCATAAGTAGGTTCATTAAAATCAGGAACGTTTTAAGACTAGTATTTATTTCTTGTGTTATGCCAGTTAAGCGTATGCAGGAACTGGTTAGTTTCTGGCCTCTGCTTATAAATGAGCAAGCTGTCTTTTATTCAAAGGCTTTGTTAATCACTGTCCCCTATTAACATCTTAAAATTAATTTGATGGAATGTTTGTTTGTTTGTAATTAAGCACAAAGCTACACAATGGGCTATCTGTGCTCTGCCCACCACGAATATCGAAACCCGGATTCTAGCGTTGTAAGTCCGCAGACATACCGCTGTGGTACTAGAATGGGGGGGGGGGGCTTGACTACATCACACTCATCTAAAGCATGCACCAATACACTTGATTCATTTGGCTTTCTTGACTTTGCATGTATTCTATTCATGTTTTATAGTGAAACATAATTAACCATACTTGCAGCAAGCACAAGTAAATTGACAAATTACAATAGACGTTTCCAATGGAGAAATATATTCTTTGTGTCTTAAGAAATACCACAGCAAGATCCTGTTAAAAATATCTCAGTTGTATTTGCAAGTCCACTCTATGGTTGTTTAGTCGTTGTTTTTTTAATATACAAAGAATATTAACCAATGTAAAAGCTTTACTATCTGGCATTTTCACTTCTGAAAGCCCCCAGTGGCACAGCGGTATGTCTGCGGACTTATACCGCTAGAAACCGGGTTTCAATGCCCGTGGTGGGCAGAGCAGATAGCCCTTTGTGTATCTTTGTGCTTATTAATAAACAACAACAACAACAACAACACTTCTGAAAAGTCCTTGTTTGTTTTTAGAGCAAAGTCATATAGAGCTATCTGCTGTCTACCACAGAGGAGCAAACCCCGGATTTTAGTGTTTTAAGTCCATAGACTTACTGGGGGACAAAAAAAAGCCCTTCTAACTAGAAATTTCAATATATTCAAATACAGTTGACTTTTATATGAAAAATACACCTAGCAGCACACCACTACCTCCTCTAGCAGTTACATAAATGTGCATTCTTTTAATCTTTAAGTGGTACAGTAGTATTTGAGTGACTATTTGACGTTTAATTGGCTACATTAATACTTATGTGACTATTTAGTGTGTCCTGGTGATGATTTTAAACAACATCCAGCAGTAGAACAGTCAACTGTCAGGGTAACAATGAGACAAGTACTCTCTAGCTATTGTAGTCTCTGGATCGCACTTAGACAAGGCAAAGCACCTATTAGTCTCGTTTAATAGGGTTACAATTGAAACCGTTGGGGACAGGATGGTCAATGATCTCGTCCGAAGGATGCCTGGTGTAACTGAGTCATGATAGAGCAGACCTGCTGAAATTAGTTGAGCACTGCAGCCTGCAGTAAGAAATGGCAACCTACTGCAATATTTTGCCAAGCATAATCTATGATCTTTCGTGAATCAAGGAAAATAACCACAATGGCATAAAGAGGTCCCTGATAGAAATGGGAAAGACATCTCACCCAGTAAGGAAAGTTCTGACTGTACAGCCCACACTTAGAAAGGAGCAAAGTGGCAACATGGAATATGAGAACTTTGTACCAAATTGAAATCTGTTTAATGTAAAGCATGAAACGAAGATATTTTTTTGAAAGATGTTGGAATTATTGTTTCAGAAAATATTAAGATCATTTATTCAGGCAGTCAGATGCACGAAAGAGAAGTTGGGTTGATTTTGAACGAAGAAACCTCAAAATGTTTGCATGGATTTTGGTCAAGTGATGCTTGTGAAAATAAAGGCTAAACTTTTTAACACTGAAATAACAAAGTCTATGCACTGACAGTTGAAAATGAGAAAGAGGACACTGATCATTTCTATGAATACCTTAATAAATATAAAGGCAATGGAAACCTTTAGAAGTGGTCATAATGAAGAGAGATCTAAATGCAAAAGCTAGTTGTGAGTGAATGGATAATACTACTGGACTGCTATGGACTTGGAGAGAAAAATGAAAGAGAAGAGAAATGGAGTGATTGGTGTGTTTCAAATGTTCAAGTTATTAGCAACACATGATTTGAGCACCACCCAAGAAGATATACATGGAAAAGTCCTAGAGATAATATTAGAAATCAAGTTGATTATATAATCATCAACACATGATTCAAGAATCAATCAAATACTTACCAAGAGATTGACTGTGGAAGCGACCATGCACCTGTAGTATGCAACATGCAGATAAACTTGAGGAAACTTAAGAAGTCAAAAGTGAAGATTACAACTATCAATCGTCAACTTTAGACTAGTACTAATAGTAGTATACATAGGAGATAGAATGTCGATAGTGGCTAGAACACATTCTAGCTGTCTAATTCAGCCAGTTTCCTATTAAGTATACTTAGTAAAACAAACCTCAAAGCTATAGAAGTCTTTATAAAGATTGACTTGTGCCTTGAGAAGTTCACGACAAATAAACTATTACAACTATCAATCGTCAGCTTTAGACTAGTACTAATAGTAGTATACATAGGAGATAGAGTGTCGATAGTGGCTAGAACACATTCTAGCTGTCTAATTCAGCCAGTTTCCTATTAAGTATACTTAGTAAAACAAACCTCAAAGCCATAGAAGTCTTTATAAAGATTGACTTGTGGATTGAGAGGTTCACAACAAATAAACTAATACAACCTTCGATCGTCAGCCTTAGAGATACTATTGTTACGACAGCGGAAGTCACGTGACGCTAGTAACACGTCATTAACTTCTAGAAGGATCCTGTCCCTTCCTGAATGCTCTAGCGTTTACTAGATTTCGGTATCCTTTTATATATAAGACGGTCAAGACGTGACGGCAACAATGTTTACTTGAACTGCGGACAGAGAGAGACCTATTGTTGAGCACGTGAGACGTTCAGTTGTGAATCATAGCATTTGTCATAGCGCGACTGTGGAAATTAAGTGTATTGCAAAGTT
>NW_013666741.1:15613-16750 GCF_000517525.1 Limulus polyphemus
CGTGTGAATATGACTGAAAATTTTCATTTTTTTCTGAAAAGGTGGTGTCTATTTACTTGTGACCACGCTGTGTATATTGGACGACTGAGGCCTAGAACATTCTACAAATTACGAGACATTATGATGTAACAATACTCACTTAAAGCAACGAGAACAATTTAGAAGGTTCTTATAACATGATGTCAATTCACAACAAGTGAACTAAACAACCAACGATTCGTAAACAATTACGTAAGCAAACTTGACATAACTATCACTTCTAAAAATTACTTATTTTAACATTCACGCTATGTAAATAAACTAAATTATAACATTTACATTAAACTTAAAAATGAAATAGTCATGGATATCAACAACAACGGATACCTAAGTCTCTGATGTGAATACATCTTTATGAGCTGAGTTTAGTAATTAATTACATATACATCAGAAAGGCCCATTGCATACCCTTCCCAAAAATTGATCAACTTTTAGTGGCATTACAGTACTAACTAACGTCAAAATGTAATTCTGATACATTTAGTTTTACCATGACTTTATATCAGTTGTGGTGATCACAAAACTTGATGATTTTCAAAATCATATTAATATAGCATACTCAACACTCTGTATAATGCCACCCCTCTCAGGAATCGTGCACAATCAACTTCACAGTTCGCCATTCCAATATAAAAATATGTTATGATGAATCCATCAGGTATCACCTGACCCACTAGCGGAAAAGATCACTGTCGACTTTTATAGTATGTAAAATTTTACATAAATCTTCCCCATGATAAGAAAATACTTGATACCACAGGTAACCAGGGCTAATGGAATTTAGTTACTTCACTTTACAAAATAACAAAGAAAGAAAATGCATAGTAAGCCTGCAGACTATACAGATTTCAGCAATGTTATGCGAAGAATATGAAAGCAAACACAAGAAAACAAATAAAATCTTTAATTCATAAGCCACATCAAACTTTACCTTCTTGCCAACTTCTGTGTTTATTTTGAATTAGTGGCCGTTGGGGAAAGGAAGCAGGTTGGAAGCAAAAATTTGCATAGGACAAAACTAAACCTATTGTTACGTCTCCGTTTGTTAATTTATTTTTCCGTAACTTCGTTCCGACGAAATTTTAACGACACAAGTCT
>NW_013666741.1:17499-19197 GCF_000517525.1 Limulus polyphemus
TACAGGATAATTCTAGAAAGTAAAGGGCGCGAGAATCACATGATCTCGATGACGCAACACTATGATACAGAATCATGAAGATACTCCACTTTCAAGTCAATACAAGATCTTACTTAGAATTCTTAGATTACCTACATCAATTATCATTCCCACTAAATATATTCAAGGGAGATACACCCCTACCCAATTCATACTAACAAGCACATGTCCCTGTACCACTCCTTGAAATTATTATGGCCCGACTCTATGAGGGCATGAAACAGAAATTATAAGTCCTTTGAACAATTCTTTTTGGTCAGTAACTTCTGTAAAAGGTAGAGGATTAGCACAAGATTATGACCTTCCCACATCCATCTTACAAGAATGTTGTAACTACATATAAACACCTGCAAAAACTTTTAGAAAAATTACCTAAGTAATTATATGTTCTTTAGTAGTTATGGAAGGATGAATAATGATGGTATTTCAAATCAAAACACCTATTATTCAGTCTAAAAACTGACTTTCTCATGATACAAGATGGCAGTTTATATAATGTTTAATTATTCAAGTGATTGCAAGTAACATTAGTGGTTCATAATAGGGATCGCAAGGAATTGCACAAAACCTTAGTATAACGTTCGAGCAAAAAGTAAAGATTCAGTTCAAATAACACTTTAATTTTTTTACTATTGACTGCTAAGGATGTACTCATATGAAAATGCACAAAAAAGCATGTATTTTAGACTTACAAAGAAAAGAAAATCTGCTCAAAACAGCCTGTTTGTATTTCTTATTATTTTCGTGCCAGCCTATAACAAAAACAGCTTAGTATATTGTACCCAAACCTCTTGTAAATACTTAATAAGGTACTGCAAAGGATGTGTGGGTATTGAAATGCCGATTTCTTTCTTCAACATTTTACATAATCTAAAAACATCATGATTCTAGTGTAAATGATGTTGTCATTACCTCTTGATGTCAGCTTTCTTACAAATACCTGGTGTTCCCTTAAAAAGTTTAAGTAGAGGGTGAAACCGGAATTATCATCCAATAATAGATGAACATTAGATGACTGTAACGTGTAGATACTCACTGCTTTGTACACTATATATTCAGTATCCTCTGGGAGCCAGCCCCTGCATTAGGTATGAAGTGAAGGAGTAACAAAAATAAAAACACAATATTAAATATTATGACACATATTTATAGAATCATTTCTTTAAAAAGATACGAAGGTTTATTTAAGCAATGTTTTAGACATATATGTTTTATTTGAAAAGACTGCTTTTCTACTTGTAAAAATTTTTTGGCGATTGGTATCTTCTTATTCTAGGCATATATCTGCCCATTGCTATGCATTATATAAAGAGAATTTAGTTACGCAGATACTATAAATGCTCACTATATTCTCAAATAAACTTCCACGACAATCTCCAGCTGCAGCTTAAGATTTTTCATCTTGAACTAATGTGATCAAATAGTCAATAAGTACAGTAAAACATCATGAACCGTATCAGCTAGCTATGTTTATTATCATTATAATGGATAAAGTTAGCTACCAAATTAAGTAATCTTTTACCCATTGTTGAGTATAAAAAAAAAGGCCAGAAAACAAGACAAATCCCAATTTGGAGGTTTAAATTCTCAATTTTTTACTTTTTGTAATAACTAAAATTTCCTATTAACCACATTTCTTTAACTGATTTTCAGTGTTAA
>NW_013666741.1:20028-25804 GCF_000517525.1 Limulus polyphemus
CACCCCTCATCAGTAACAACCTGTCAGTTAAATAATTCACTAAAACAATTTAGTAGCATCAATGATACCTTTTCTTCAAATCCTACAAAAATAAATGTTCATTGTGGTGAGTACAAAACAACTCAAAACACTATACATATACATTCTACAGTGTTTTTTTTATCAGTTTGCCTTTGTCCAGGTTACTAATGAGAGATTAAATTCCCCCGAACTAGTATAACTGGTGACAAGTGGTGAATTGAATGACAGATTATGATTCATGTTTATTTAAGGAATTATTCAGTTTACATACACACTTTGTTCTCAAAATTCACAGTGGTATAATGAAAGTTTTTAAAATCAATTGTTTAAGGTGCAGACAAACTACGTTCTTAATGATGATCAAAATTTACTATAATTAACAAAAATTTAGTAAATGGCATGCACATTTTTTAATACTTGACAATTCTTCTGAGAGGCATAAAATAATACATTGCAAAAACTGTCAATGTGATATTACCTATAACAAGTTTTAAAAACTAAAATTTAGGAAAATAGATTATTTGGTTTAATTATTTTTGGCTTTAATTATTACATATTTATTACAATATACAAAACATAAGAGTTTATGTTATACAAGCATTTTCTAACATACCAAAACATTTATTAATTAGAATTCTCATTTTAAAACATTTTTTACGATCTGAACATCATAATATCACTGATAATTCACAGTTATCTCACATTACTGGAATTATAAAGAATATCATACTTAAGACTTACACCAATTTTCTGTTTTTATGAAAAAAGATAACCTATTTTCTCCTTGGTATATCAATAAACCTTCAATAATATTTTGTACTTTACAACAGTACATCAAACTAACAGCTTTAATGTATATTCAAAGTAATTAGAATAACTTTTGTACACCTTCAAAACTACTGTGTTAGGATTTCTCAGTTAAGAAGTTATTTAAAGCTAATGAATTACACTTGTATCTACTACCTGCATATAGTAAACCATCATGGATTAATAACATTAGAATTCCTCATTATTGAAAAGCTTCTCTGTATTTAGCTTTATCAGATCACAAAAGGTTTAACTTAAATTATTTACAGAAGCTAGTAATAGTTTTTGTAATAAATTCTACTTTGAATGTAGCAGTGAAAATCACCCTATGGTAATTAGAAACAAATACAAAACATCACTGCATTATAGAGTTGTTTAGTCTACCATTATTAGAAATGAAATTTCTATCAAACTACTGAAATACTATTACTTACAACAGTAAAATTTGCAAAGTTGGCCTCAAAATAAGTTGGAAACGATGTTATCAAGGTGTCTAACTGGGGTGAATATACTTCTTAATATGCTAGATGTTAAGTAATAAAAAAAATGAGAGAAAGGGAAGTGTTCCAACCATGAGCTCTCTATGAATTTAAATTAATAATGAAAAAAAATTCTGAAATACAGAACAGAATAGAAAGAGTGGTTAGCTGAAGAAATCAAAGTAAGTGGTAATGCTTTATGGTATAATTAAAGCAGTGATGTAAACACAGGAATAATATTTATGGACAACTATGTCAGGATTCCCGACAACGAATATTTTTCAGATGCCATGCTAAGGCCTTCTTCTCTTCTGAAGTTATCACCTAATTCAATCAGATGTCTCAGCATGGAATATGAAATGTCACCAGTATCCAGAATCCCATAAATATCGTTATTGTAAGTACAATAAGTGTGTATGAACAGTTGTTTTTATAAGTAGAATAAGTATATATGAACAGTTATTATTCTTGTAAGTAGAATAAATGTGTATGAACAGTTGAGGTGAAACAACACTATTTTAGTTATAAAATAAAGTATGTTACTTTAATACAATAACAATTGATCTTATAATACAGAACAGGTGTTTTCAATTTGTAGGTTGCAACAGTTGAGAAGATGCAATACAGTTATCCCTTGTCATTCATGGTTTCAAGTACTCATGGTGCAGCCACAGTCCACTCCCAAAACTAGCACGAGGCTTGCATTGTGCTGCACTGCACATCTGTGTTCTCAGTCTTTGTTCAACCATGGTATTTCTTTGTAGCTTCTCCCATGTAACCTTTCTCTCTCACTGCTACCTATTTTACTAATAATATTCACGGTTTTAACATTCATGGCAATTTCTACAACCTATCCTATTTGAATGGCAAGATATAACTGTATACCTCTTAGAAATATTTTTTAAAACTATTAATACACTAACACCCATCACCTCATGCAATATTTATGTAGTTGACTATGATGTGTGTATCATTTTTTATGCAGGTCAACCAAATATGATTAATCAGCTAGGTATACCTGTGCTACAAGCACCAGTAAGTATAACTTTTCTTTAGCATTAGATTCATCTAATAAACATGTATATGGCTGCAAAAACTCAAACCAGTGACTCATCCATTTAAACTCAATATCTGGGATGTTTCTTCTACAAAATTTCATCAAATTTGGTGTAGTCAGTTTCTCACAGCTTGTGACATAAGGACACCAGACATATAACTAACTCTGTTTTGTACAGATAGATAGAAAATGTAGCTACACCACACACTGCATTTATTTCACTGATTTAAGGAGATGACATGAATACAGCTAAGTTTGGAAAGTAGGCACCAAGGCTTTAGCAATAGGGAGGGGGAAATTTAACTGGTGATAGCACATAAACTGTTTGTTTGGCTGCTTATCTATTTAAAGATGGTCTTTTAGAGGCATATTGAATTCCTGTACCAAATTCAGTCACTTTATCCTTACAACTTGTGGTGTTACGACACCAAACAGATGTACAACTCTGCTTGATGTATAGATTCAAAGAAAGTTGCTTCCTCTTCTCAACCTCTTCACTGTTTGTTTGACTGCTTATCTATTTAAAGATGGTCTTTTAGAGGCCAATTGAATTCCTGTACCAAATTCAGTCACTTTATCCTTACAACTTGTGATGTTACGACACCAAACAGATGTACAACTCTGCTTTATGTATAGATTCAAAGAAAGTTGCTTCCTCTTCTCAACCTCTTCACTGTTTGTTTGACTGCTTATCTATTTAAAGATGGTCTTTTAGAGGCCAATTGAATTCCTGTACCAAATTCAGTCTCTTTATCCTTACAACTTGTGGTGTTACGACACCAAACAGATGTACAACTCTGCTTGATGTATAGATTCAAAGAAAGTTGCTTCCTCTTCTCAACCGCTTCACTGTTTGTTTTACAGAGAAAGCATTTTCATTTGTTTATTTTATAATTTCTAGAGAGCTTAAAAACAAGTTGCATGTGTTAAACTGTATTATTATACTGGAATTTCTTCTAGAAAGGTATTTATTTTCTGTTGGTTTTTAACTACCTGACAAATAGGAAATCTTGACTTGTTCATTTTGTCAAAAAGGTGTCCCCAATTGATAACCTGTGAATTCTGATTTAGATAATTTTATCAGTATATTATCACTTTCTCAAAAGAGGTTTAAAATATGAAACTTTAGTTTAATGTTGAAATGGGCAATAACCATCACTACATTTGGCATGGAAAAGGTTAATTTTAAATATTGATGTAACTGAGAGCAAGAAACATGATCTTCATTGAAAACTATGATACTGAAACATTTTGATTTCATTGCTATTATATCTATTAAAAAATTGGGGTTTACATAATGTTTATGAATCAATCATAAAGATTTCTTATAAGAACATACTTTTTGCAAAGTATTTTTCATATTATTATTTTTCTTTAAAAGCTCTTGAAATAAATGTCCAGATTTTAACTAGATACTTTATTTTACAAAATCTGAAATGTCTCTCCTAAGGTACAACCTTTTAAAGCTATAAAATTTCATATTCCTAGAAACAAATGACAAAGGTTCATAATTATAAAGACTGCTTTCAACTTTACTTGCTGCTGAAGGGACTGGTGAGAACATTAGTCATACTCAAAAACTTCCGAGCTTATACACATTATGTTCATAAACACTGTCTTGTATTGATGTGTGAATGGTTAATTTATGATCTTCTAATTAAACAGTAGTAAAAATAATACTTCTTTAGAGAGTCTTGTGCTATATGCTAAACTTTAACAATAAACAATAAAACTTAGTTTTCATATGACAAAAACTTATGTAGGAAAATGTCATATTCTCCCAAGTAATTTATTATAACTTAATGACACTTAATTGCATCTGTTTTTAGTAACATATAATATAAAAAATTTTGTGATACAAAAAGAAAAGTTATTAGCACAAAATTGAAGACGTGGCTATAAATTCTGGAACATTTTTAAGCTTCACCGTTTACTAACTTTATTTTAAAGTAATATAAATTCATGTACAATTAGCATTCTTCAATTGTTTCTTAAAGCTTGAATGAAGCCTACAATTGTTATATAAGTACTTACAGAAAAAGTGCAAATCAAATAACGTTAAATATCAAACTCACTTGTTGTGTGTTAAAGATGTAAATAAAATTGTAAACTAAAATTTTTAATGACTGTTAATTTTCATGTATTCTACAGTTTAACAGGTTGTTTAAACTTGTATTTTTCAAGTAAGTTATTGACTTACAGAAACTACTACTCAAGAAAACAAAAAAAATGGGCCTCTGAAAACACATCATCTTTAATTGTTATCTTAAATCACCATAGTAAAAAGTTATCAAGTTATGTTCTATTGTTACTAACAAAATATCCTATGAATGGTGTTAACAAATTTCTAATAAATGCAAAGGGTAGACAGATCATATCCAAGTACAATTTCATTTAACATGCAATAATACAATTTCACAATCATCCAAGGTTAAGTTGATTTGTATGTTGCGAAGACTAAAAAATTAAAATTCATTGAATTATTTAAATATTGTGTTTAAGTTTATAGTCTAAAAAATTTTTATATAACCTTTGTGCCTCACAAACAACTCAATGCATTTTAGAGGTACATCTGTTTTTAATGTCTTCTTTAATCTTTTTCATGCTAACAACAAGTAATATCAAATATGTAAGTTGTAAGTTGGCTTTTATCTTGATTATGTGTGTGTGTTTTATTTCACCAACTTCTGTGCTTCAATGTGTAATGATACGTCAAATATAATTAGATTTCAGCTATTATGATTGCTGTACTATTGCCATTTATAATAAATAGGGTTAACAAATTTATAATTATATACATAAAGGTATTAAAAACAGTTTATATCTCAACTTCCAAGTGTAGCACAAAAATATAAAGATTATACCACCAGGGGATAAATTTGGGCATAACAGTCCAAGAATGGAGTTTAACCTCTTAAGGATTCAAGCCATTAGCATTCCTGATCTTATTGGAATATCTGAGTGGATCACTAAAAGTTTCACCTCTTTCAAAATCATAATTTAACCACTACATACTACTTTACAAAAACTAATAGTCTGAGGTAAAGGTGTGTTAACTTTTAAATCACATGTTTAAATACTTTAGCAGAATTGAATTAAATTATTTTATTTTTAAATTATATTTAACTATCTGTCACTATTCACTGCTATGTATTGTAACTTATAAATCAACTGAAAAATTAAAGCACAATTTTACAAAGCATCTTATTTGAATTAAAACTGAGAAACCTGCACAAAATGTTGAAGTAACCAAGTAACTAACTGTATGTAAAGTAGATCATTCAGATAATTTCCACACAAGTATGTATTTTATTTAATAGTACTATAGTAAGTGTGTTTTCTTCAATATATTTCATAATAGATGATAGTTTAGAGAAATAGTGCTCAACATGTTCAGCATTTCTAAGAAAAC
>NW_013666741.1:26156-42537 GCF_000517525.1 Limulus polyphemus
ACAAGATATCTATGAAATTATACATTGTCACAGTTACTTTACAGACATGCATCCTAGTTGTTCCTCAAAGATCATTTTCACAAACAAACATGTCAGATATTGAGAAAAATTTGTTGGAATTGACACTTAGGTGTGCTGCTAAAACACATGGAAAACATTCAGAACAATCAAATATATTAGGCTTTGGTACTTCAGTTCTTCATATGCAACCATACGTGGAAATGGTATACCCTGCCTGTATCAAGTTCTAATTTCAAAGAATTACTACTCTTCAATCTCAAGATCTTTTCATAGATGCTAATATATATATATATTAATTTGCTTATTTTTACTTTTACAAGTCAGAATCTTGCTAAATGAACAAGAATGTATAAAGGAATTGAAGTAACAAGCTACTACTATTCATAAAACTGCCTTTAAGTGGTAAGTTCAAACAAGAATATTAATAAAGCAACCTGAATAACTTTGTTATCTCTGCAAAAACAAGTAGTAATTATCTTTATAAAATCTTGCTGTTTATTTTTTTTTATAGTAATGCTTAGGCATTCAATTTAATCTTCCATGAAGAAACAAAAGCCTGCAGTCCCAATACAGATTTTCTTTGTATAGAAAATAACAATCATCAGATGATTAAGAAAATATTCTGATGGACTGAGAACTAACTCTTAAGATATTCCAGTTCCAGTGCCATTAACAAACTACCCCTAATGGGTACAACTTTAGAATTAAAAAATAGAACTGAGAAGAATTATATAATGATGTCCTTTTATCTTCTCACTGCAATATTATAAATTGTAAGAACTGGTCTCGGTGAAAACCACCAAAGAATGAACCAGACATGTTTCCACACTCACATTTACATGTTGTGTCCTTTGTAACTTTTCCATTTATTTTTAGTACAAAAAAGAAAAAAAAAGTGAAACAGAGTAAAAATCATAGCAGAAATACTTAAATATGAAAACCACAGTTTTCTGTTTTTTTATGACAAATACTCAAAATTATAAACAATGAAAAGTTAAGAGAATCTTATAAATGCCAGTGAAAATAAAAAAAGATATTCACAGAAATTTACAAATCTTAAAAAGTTATAAGCACCAGAGATTTATCTCTGAACTCTAGTTATGGCGAGCTCAATGTGTTTGTTCAATTCCATGATTATCTTATCCTTTTCTGTATAGACACCAGTGCCAAGTAGGATGTTACGCTCTTCTATCAACCTTTGTAAGTGATGACTCATGGTATCTGCTTTTGATCCACTACTCAATGGATGAATTCCCTGGGAGATGGTAGATACAGACACAGCTGAAGGATATTCTAGGGGTATTGGACTTGGAGATGAATGCTCAAGTGACATTTCAGCATTATCTTTCCTAAATATATATAAATTATGGAAATATAAAAACAACTCATGTAAAAACACTAAGTAATATAAAAAAAGACATTATTTTGAATGCAACATTTTATATTATTGTATAACTTCTCATCACCTGTAACATTTTACCATCCCACTGTCTCTATACAAGAAAACCACAGAAACATAGGACATCTTGAGTATTTGAAGAATAATCCAAACTTTCAGAATACACTTGTGAAAGTGATTTATATGACAATAACTTATCCCAAGATAAGAGAATTGATAGTATTGATGCATCATCTTTTTTCCATACTTGTGGTCAGAGTGGTAAGATTAGGGGACACAAATATAAATTTTGGCAGAATAAAAGTAACCTTCGACTTAAATAGTTTTATTTTTCTAACAGGGTGGTTGGCCTCTCACAAAGGTTACCTTCAGATGGGGTGATGCAGTATATTTAAGGAAGTTTGAAGGAGCTGGCCTAATAAGTATTTGAATGGTAAAGGCTGAATCCGAGTTTTTTTTTTAGTTTAGTTTTGTGGATGAGGTGGCACAGATGGACCAATAGGTCTGTTATTAAATTTTATGTTATGTTAAAATCTTGGTTTTTGCAATAAGTATCAAATATATAGTTTATTAACTGTTCTTTCTGCACAGACAGATCCATACAACTCTTTGATGCTCTTGCGTCATTGATGATCTCATCTGTAACACACGTCGCACATATGACAAATATAATTGATGTGGATCTTGAAAACTTCTGAAACCAATGCTTTATGCACTGTGGAAAAGGAGCAAAGGTATAGTGAGACACTCTGAATATAAATATTTAAATAACAACCTTCACATGCAAAATTACTCTTGAGGGAGACAAATGTTTTAGATTGCAGAATTAACATCAAAACCATAAAATTGTGTGACATAGTCAACATCACTAAGTTAATCAGTACCTTAGCTTTTAAAATCAGCTCATCACAACTGACATACATTCTGTAATCTTGTTGGTTAAATCAAAGATGAATAGTTGATAACAAAAGAATAAAAAGCTTTACAATATACCTTTCTGTAGTGATCTTGTACAGTAGCTGGATACTATGGTAGTGCTTTACCTTGCACTTATCTAACACGGATATACCTTCTTCAAGGTATTTGTAATTTGGGTTTGATGACACCCAATATTTTTGAATGATTTTTAACATGCTCCCAAAATAAAATAAGTTCATTACCATGTGTAGTTTGGGCACTATCACAAAAGCTGCATGTGCCTCAGCTGTTATAAAAATTTGGCTGTTGAAGGGTCATATTCAAAATGTCAGCATATTCTGAACAAAAATTTACCAAGGGCAACGCTAAAAAGAAAACTGAATTGATACACAGTGTCTCAGTGATGAAACAATGGCAACTCCATTAACTCACACACACACACACACACACAACTCTCTGAAATTTTCAAGTGTACTGATAGTCAATATAGAAGGACACGGGGATCTATCGTTAGTAGACAAATGACCATCATTTATTGATGTACAAATCTCCACAAGCTTTGCATCATGCTGTGTAAATTTTTTTACCAGTTATTTAATTTCATGGAGTAAATCAAGAACATCCTTCATTATTTTGCACTTTTTATGTCTCCCCATAGGGAGGAAAAGATACTGTACTTCCTATGTTTAAATTATAGTTGTGCACCACTAATTTACTTCTTGGCCAATCATTTTGAAACTTGAAGGGAATATACCTTGGTTCAATATACTATGATAACTTGTTCATTTTATGGGTCAAACATTACAAAAACAAATTTTGACCCTTATACTTCAAATAATCTAAGTGATATCTTGCAAAAAGATACCTCACAACAACTCCCACAGAATGAAGCACAAAGACTTGAGACCTGTTCTTTTCTTGAAATTTTACAGGGGTCAAAGATCAGAACTTTTTGCAGAATTAGGGTTTTTGACCTATCATTCCTTTATATCTCAACCAATGTAGACGAGACTTTACATAATTGTGACAACCCAATAGACTGAAGCAGAAAGATGTGAGACTTGCACCTTTTTTATTACAGGAGTTAAAGGTGAAAAACTCACAACGTATGTAACAGGGATCTCTCAATAAGTAAACATTTCAAATGATTATTGGTAAGTGTTTTGATTCACACAATGCATGAAATTGAATACTGTGTCAAAGAATAGGTATTATTTGCCCAAGAATTACCTGTAAGGTTTATGCCATTGTGACTAAATCTATTTAGACATAAATTTAGTGGCCAAAACATTGTAAAGTCACAATTTAGTTGCTCCAATACATCTTTTGCACAAAGAAGAGATGTTACAAAGTTTCCTTATTTAGGGTGTGTGCCTTTCTGTTGAATTTAGATGGGTCAAAAAAAAAAAGTAACATATGCAATAAAGAGCTCTGAATCTAGAGACATTGTCTGCTTATGTAAATGTTACAAGGGGTCATTATTAGTAGTGTATTGATTAAAAAAATGTAAGAAACTGCATATACCATGTTGAAGAATAGATCTTTTATGCCCCAAAATTACCTGTACACATTTTTTCATTGTGAATAAGTTTATTTATGCACAAACTGGCTGTCCTATGTACTATAAGATCACGGCTTAGTATGGTACATCTTTCTCACAAAGAAGTCCTAAGTTGATGCTGTGTTAAGAGTTTATCCTCTTGAAGTTGTAGTTTAAATCCTCTTACCCTGCCTTGAGTACCATTCTCTCCTGATATCTATTGTATTTTGAGGATCTTATTTAGCAAGGTGGATGGGGGAAGACATACTACAATTGTTTGTGAATGTTGGCCTTTACTGTTTCATACTATCATCTAGGGTTGTAGTTACGGTGGGTGGAGCTACTTTGCAATTAGCTTGTGAGAAACAAACACTTCCAGAAAAGTCATGAAGCAAATAACAATCATGCCAAAGGAAAAAAAACCTGCATGCAAAACTGAACAAATGGCTCGGACCATGCTAATTCACTTATAATTAGAATGGCATGTCAGACAATATCACCCACAGTGCATACCATACAAAGCCTATTTTTCTTTCCAGTAAAAGTTTATGTGGTGTGTAAAAATATTTTCAAAATTTTATGAATATCTAAAATATAATAGTATATCAATGTGTTTTTTTGCATAAAAACAATTTTTAATCTCATTGTGACTAATTTGTATCAATTAACTGCTCTTAAAGATAGATGAATCAGAAAAATAAAACTCAGCCTGGAGTAAAATTTGTCTCCGTCTATGTTTTTTTGGACTTGTTGTTCATGGGTCAAAGGCCATGTCATTGCGTTTGTAAACTCACATTAAAAATTATACTGAACTACTATTTTATGAATGTATGTCAATAAGTTTTGTATCAAAGTGTAGATTATAATTAAAATTTTAGACATTAATTTCTTAATTTAAAAGTAAATATAAAAAACAATCCTAAATATCAATTTTTGTGTGTCACGTGGTATGTTGAATGCAGCATTTGTTCATATCAAACGTTTGTGATGTCCAAATATAAAGTCTATAGTTTCTTACGAATTAGATACTCAAATTACTGATATTACAAGGTAGAATCTAAGATAAGAAGCTCCTATCCCTTTTCTTCTCAGATATGAATACATTTATTGAAACAAACACCCACCTCTTAATTTTTTTCTTAAATACTTGCTTATGTACACCTACTTTGTCTAATGACGTGTGTATAACAATCATATGCTCAGAATGTCCCCCTTACGGTTTTCTCAGCCTCTGCAAAGTATTTACATGGGAAACTCTTTCTTTGCATGCTAGATTCCAAGTGGTAAGGTAAGACACTTTTGAGCTTGAAAAAAATCATATATTTTTACACCCAAATACAGTTTAGTTACAAGCTTGATAAATTACAGTGGAATTCTGTGGTATTGATATAGTAATTTATGATTTTTTTGTTATTTCAAAATGAATATATAAAATAAAAAAAAATTGTTTTACATCCTCCACGTGCGAAACTTGATAAGGCTTAGCAACTTACAGCAACCAGCAAAGAAGTACAAAGTTCGTAACTAGGAGAGGTAATTGTTCTCTATGCTTCTTTATTCACTGTTCTATGTTTTAAGAAAAACAACTGAAACTTAAAAACTTATTTATAAATAGTAATAATGTATATACATAAATAATGTACTATAACCGAAATTTGACTGTATTTTGCAAAAATACTGGTCGTCCTCTAGAACACAGCCAAGACAGGTCACTTTGTAAAGGCCAGTTTTATATTCTTATATACAGTAACAGAAATGCACATGTGCTGCATAATTGCAACTTCTGTAATGTTAGTCAGGCAGAGCTAAAATGTCAACAAATAAAAATAATAAATATATATATATAGATGTATAATGTTATGAGATTTAAGCTATTTAGAATAAACATTTGTGTTTTCGTGTTATAATTTGTAGTCATTCTAGAAAGAAAAAAGCATAATTTATATTTATTTCCTAATTTTTTATGGTGGTTACATGGTCAGTCAAATTGACCAAACCCATACAGAAATACAACAGTGAAAATAACAGATAAAATATAAAGTGTTTTGTAAAAATAAAATGTTTGATAATTATCTGCAGGTTGTAAAGATTTTGCATGTGAAATTTAAAATTTTCTAAAGCATAAAAGTATTTTTAATCTTAAAATCAAAATTACTTTGCATGTTAGATAGTCAACATTCAAAAAGAAAAAATGCAAGAGAAAAAAAATACTTAAAAAATCTTAAAACTCAATAAAAAAATTGATATTTTGTGTACGAAAGTCTTGTAGTTTTACTGACAATCTACAAAATTTTGTTAAGTTATGCTTACTGTATTAAAAGTCAGAGCATGGAAACTGTAAATAGCACAAAATGGTTACGAGGTCAGTCCCTGTAGTGAAAGAGTTAAAATTACAAACATGAAAATAACAACCTTTTTTTTTTTTTTGACGAGGGGGTGGTAGTAAGATGGCAGCAGCCACAGGCACATGCATCTATGGGCTAGACAGGTTATTAATGCCCACCACTCAAATTATCTTAACTACAACTCTACTATCATCACATGCTATATTCAATGCATGTCCATATCAGTGTACACAACACACTTTTCTCCTCAATTCAAACATTTTGTGCTATGCCATTTCTGGAGCCATACACAGTACTGCAGTTGTCGTACATGGTCCTCTTACCATTAAAATCAACAAATACATTATAAGCAGAACATCTTTTAAAACAAGAGCAAATGATAATTCATCAACCAACTCTTCCTTGTACAGGTCTATGTGTTATCAGTGTATTATCTACTCTAAAGGAAAAAACCAACTATTTACTCCTTATTTGATACATCTGTTCAAAAAGAGAATTATTCATTTGACAGCATAATTCAATATTTTAATACCTTCAGCAGCATAATTTTAAGCATTTAAATTTGCACATTGCTTTTGTCTTTTTATGATCCTAGTCTCAATATAAGGATCATATTCTCCTCTAAGGTAAAATAACTGTGTGAAACATGATTCATCACCTCACAAAGACAGACCCTGACAAGATAAAAGTTAATGTTTTCCTACACTGAAAATGTATTTCCAATAGGTACTCACCTCCCATCACCCAAAGCTATCTCGACCTTGATATTCCCTCTAAGCATTGGTAACATTTTTTTCACTAACAGCACACCAGTCCATTATACCTCCTTTTTTTACACCATCCCAGAACATGTGCATACCATGTGACTATTCTCCACTACTTCTGGAAGAGGTATGCTCCTCGCCCAGTAATGAAACAGTAATATGTATATAGGGCAGAATGTATGAGGCATGCACCGTATACTCAAAAAAAAGATGTACAGCACTTACTTTTGGAGCAGTGTGGTATAACTGTGACATGAATCAGCATAGAATGGACATACGAAATTTTATGTCTTGTTGATGGATATTGGTAGGAACAAGAGCAATATTCCCCTTCAAAAAACAAACAAACAGGAGAAGCACCATAAATAAGTAGACAAGGGAAGAGTCCTGGGACAAAGTGAAGCAAACCCACTGATGTCTTGTCGATGGATATTGGTAGGAACAACAGCAATATTCCCCTTCAAAAAACAAACAAGAGATCATCATAAATAAGTAGTGAGATGAAATTTTGTCTAATTCAGAATCAGCTCATTATCAATAGATAGTGCATTATTTGTCCACATATGTAGTAGGTCATAGTATGTGATATAGGCATAAGTGGCTAGGGCCAAAAGACTGTAAATGGTATATGAATAGGCCAAGTGCGATCCATATAGGCAAAAACAACAGTGGAAGCACCTTGGATATCTATCATTATGGCCAAGCAAAGTCCGCCTGGGCAATAAACATCTAGGTGAAGCACCTCAGGATACGTCAGATTATGCCAAGTGCAGTCCATCCAAGCAGAAAACATCCAGTGGAAGCACCATGCATAAGATACAGAAAACAAGTGCAGTTTACCTGGGAAAAATCAAGGGGGAAGCACCTTGGATATAGGATTAGTCCAAAGGCAAAAACATCCAGGAGAGGCATCTTGGGATTCTATTCAGTAACTAAAGTGTGGTCCAACTGGGCAGAAACATCCAGTGGAAGCACCTTACATAAGCATGTATATTATGATCAACAAGTGTGGTCAGCCCGGGCAAAACATCCAGATGAAGCACCTTCAATCCAGAATAGTATGTTAATATTTATTCAATAATTATAATGACAACAGCCCTCTTCTCACTGAGTGGGTACTTATAAGTTACGAGGTTGGTTTCTTTTATGTGCAACCCTACTCAGGAGGAACCTCTATGTTTCATCACTCCATCAACTGGGAACCACACTAGTAAGGACTCCCGTGCTCCACTAGAAGAAAACTGTGACCATATGCTTACATCAACTGTGAAATATGACATAACAATAATAACGTCAAATATGTAGCAATTACCTCAGTCAACAGCTTTACTTTAAGAACATTAATTATATCACATAGAAAGTTTCTAACTTTAAAAACAACACAATTATTTTATGTGCAAACTGAATTTTTCACAGATTACTTTATCATGCATTCATTGAAAATTCACAATCTTTATAGACAAGAAAAAAAAAAGCTTGGAAACATTTATTATATTAATGACAGTTATTATTAAATACTAATAACCTTTCCAATATTTGAAATAAATTGATCTTTTGCTGTGTGTTTTTATAAGGCTTTTCTTAAATGGTAATGTTTGTGAACGGGTTGAATATGAAACTTTTTGTACATAACACATCTCTGTTAATATTCAATCTCTTCTAAATTATATTTTGTGTACTATTGTTTTTTTGTATAATAATTAATTACATTGCCTGCCCAAAATAATATAAACTCTTTGATCAGAGTCTAAATATGCTGTGACATAGGTTCTAAAACTTCTTGATAAATAGTAGATTTCATCTTTCTTCAAGCAGTTGTACTATGGTAATTTTCCTTGCTCAGGTTCAAACCTCAGACCTTTTACATGCCAGGCGAGTGCTCTACCAACTTATCTAAACAGTTAACTCTCTAGCACTTGCTAATAAGAAATTTTTTAACAACTCAACTTACCATATTCTTACCTTCACACAAAAAAGGCTTTATCTAATGGTTGTGGGACAGCCCCAAATTGGGTGTCAGTTTTTCTAGTGATAATTTACTCACCTTATATTTAAAGAAGACCTCTCTCATGCCAGAAGAGTGCTCTACCAACTGATATGAAAGGTTAACTCACTAATATTTGCTACTAAAATATGTTTTAACAACAGTGACTCCAAAGTGTCAAAACTTTATAATAGTGGAGTAAGTGCTCTTATTGCATGTTCCAGCATGATCCCAAGATGTTCAAATTGGTTAAGGTCAGAGGAATATGATGTTCAGGAAAGATAACAGAAATCTGCTTCATGCTTCTGAAACCACCACTTTTGAATGACATATGTACAAATGATGATGGTACTATCATCCTAAAATAGCCTATCTTAACCAGCATAAACAATGTAGCATAATGGGTTAATTTGATCAGAAATGACGTTGAGGCGTTTACATGATGTAATACTACCTTTGAGAAGATTAAGAACCAAGTCATGCCAAGAAAATGACCCATATGACTAAATCACCTGCACTGTTTAAAAACGAAAGGACCCATAGTCTCAATGAATTGTTATCAGACTTTATCATCTGTACAAAATAATGTTTAACAGAAATCACTATACACATAACATGCTTCCAATCATCTAGTGTCTATTTTCAGTGTTGTTTGGCCCCCAGAAAGCCAATTTTGTTTGTTTTTCAAACAATCAATCTTCATTTACTACAGCATTCTCTATGCATGGTTCTACATTATATATATGTTCTTGCACTGTGGCACATATATTGGACCAAAACAGCCTATCGTTATTCCTTAGCAATTTTTAGTGTCCATATTTTCACGTTAGTTGATGTGATGTTTTAGGAAATGATAACCATGACCATGCAAACAATAAGCTATGATTTCCAAGTCAATTCCATTATATATATGTATTCTTTACGGAGACTCCTGATAATTGATTTCCAACAATAATAGTTTTTTTAAAGCCTGTGCATACGTTACCCATAATTCTCACACAGTAGTTTCATTGCTTTATGAATGACAAAATAGAAATGATCAAGTTTGTGTATCCTATATCCTAGGAGTATTTACCCTACTACATATTCTATTACTTTGGTTAGAAAGTGTATATAGTACTCGACTGAATATAAGAGCTGAAATAAGCATTTGTGAAGGCAGAATAAATCTGATTCATAAGATATGAATTAATATTGAAACATTGACCTCTAAAGTTTTGAAATAACTACTGTAAAAATAACACCAGATTAGAAATTAGTTAATTAGACATAAAAAAGTCCTAATCACAAGGAAAAAATGTTGCCTTATTCCTAGTTAGACAGGATGTTTGCTTAAAAGGCTAAACACTGTCTATAAACACAAGAAACTGTACCAGATATCTGGGAAAGTAGGAGTTACTAATCAGGTCAGTGAAAACTTGAAAGACAATCAGCAACAAAACAAAAAGTTGGAATGTTGATGTTAATAAAACTCATGTTGAATAAGTGGTCTTGCTAAAGGTTAACCTTTGACTGGACACATGTGTCCTTGAGCTGATGCAACCAAAGAAAATGAAGGAAGTATTATGTAAAGCATAAACTACAAGTGAACACTACCCATGTGTCCAAAACCTAGAAAAAATCCAGTCAGTTTTGGCATAAACTACAAGTGAACACTATTCATGTGTCCAAAACCTAGAAAAAATCCAGTCAGTTTTGGCATAAACTACAAATGAACACTACCCATGTGTCCATAACCTGGAAAAATCCAGTCAGTTTTGGCATAAACTACAAGTGAACACTACCCATGTGTCCATAACCTGGAAAAAATCCAGTCACTTTTGGCATAAACTACAAGTGAACACTACCCATGTGTCCATAACCTGGAAAAAATCCAGTCAGTTTTGGCATAAACTACAAATGAACACTACCCATGTGTCCATAACCTGGAAAAAATCCAGTCAGTTTTCAATAAAAGCTAATGTCTTTAGAAAGTATAAATCACAAAACCTCAAGAGCTAAGTCAGGAACACTTTGAGTTCACAATCAAGTTTGTAGTAGTGCAGTTAGCTCAGAGTCTGCCAATCGGCATTGTCTACAAAGCCTTTACAGGATTTCCATCTCTCAGCATAGAACACATCCAAGCCTCAGCTTCTACATAAATTATGTCGAGAGTTTAAATATTATAGAAATTATATATTTTTCTTGTTATAAACTGATGGAATTGTAATTTGGTATCAAGTGAACTTAGTAACATTGATAGGTATCTTGTGTGTTATCAAAGTGTGTGTATTTAATATATCTTGTGTGTCTTGTTGATACATATATTCTCTATCCCAATTCTTGTACCTCACATAAATGTCCTCAAGTTGGTGATCTGCAACATCATTAACGGTATTCCTCATATTTTAAAATAAGTACTATCTGTAATGAGCGACTGTCTCAGCAGTAGTGCCTGTTACGGACTCAAAGCCACAGATTTGTGTAATGAATTCAAACTTCTACAATAATCAGAAATTAATCAAACTTTTTTACCCTTTTTAATTATTAATAATAATAATGTGTAGACAGATATAAGGTTCTGCAGTGTTTAAAAGTACAAGGAATTCAAATCATAATAAAAAGTAATTTCAGTTTGAACTTGAATTGAGAAAATTAGTCATTTTATATATTTGAATAATTAGTCAAACTAATTACTATAAACAGCATCTTTAGAAAATTTACATTACACAAATGTATGAAATTAAATAATTAAAACATGCCTTTTCATTGCTTCATCTGAATGACTAGGTTCTTCAGCTTGCTGGAGGATGGCTTCTTTTTGTTGATTTGTGGTGGACGTTTTTTGTATTATAGCCTCCGAGTCTTGTTTAGAAGAATACATCTGGTCTAAATTATACAATCGATTCTGAAGAAGTGAGATCTGTCTAAGTGCTTGCCCCCACTGTTGTTTGAAGCGTTTTTTAGCTGTCACAGCCACATCAAGCTTTCTCTGAAGTTCAACCTACAGAAAGTTTAGTATCATTAAATTCTAGTGATTCACCAGCACTGAATACTGTGTATGGACATTAGGTCATTACATTTTCTTCTGTTTTTAATTGTAAAATTTGTAAGACAAGAATGAATTTCTTTATTTTTTAACAAAAATAAGCTGTGAACTTGCAGTTTGAGACAGCATTGTATTAAGCAAAAAAAAAAAAAATACCAAACTTGAAAGTAACACCTAAAGCCAGTTCTAATGTAAATAAAAAATATGTTATCAAGCACACCAATATAAGAAATAAAACAAATTTGATAATTCTTTTGCAATAAGTTTACAAACAAAGAATCACTTCTAATACACGTATGACATTTGCTTAACTATAATTCTGTTGCATTATGTATTATACATCCAAGACTACTTTTCTTCTGTTTGTTAAGAATGTAAATACTATAATATTTACAGTAAGTGGAATTATTTCTATTCATGAATTATTATTCTCTTAAGATAGATTAAGATCACTGTGTAGAAATCTTTTCATCTAGCTACATGGAAATTAAAAAAAAGAGGTATGTGTTGAGTTTTAAGGAATAAAAGTGCTATAAGGGGGTTCAGTATATATATTTAAATGTTGTTTTAATATTTTACTATGCATATAGACATCAAATTCTTGGCAATCTTTATCATTGATAACCCTTGCACTCCAGTCAGGCTTTCTTTTAGTCTGTTCCCATTTCCACCTTTAAAGATCATTCTACTGAGATGAAAAAAAACAAACAAACTGACACAACAGTGGAGAAAAAACCTTGTGAATAACTAACACCTCCCTATCTATCTACATATATTAAAGACAGTTCCAACTAAATAAACTAGAGAGACCAACATTTGTAAGAAAATGTAATATGCAAGGTATGTGTTCTCTAAGTTTCAAGACAATTAGCCCAAAGGTAAAGGTGTGGTGCACAACTGTAATTGTTGGAAAGAAGACAAGCATAGGAAATACATCTCCATCTCTATGAGAGAAGACATTATAAATAAATATAGAGATTTACACATCTTAACAAATCACTATTTATTGTTCTTTATAATGTTTCAAGTAAATACCATTCACAGGATTCAGCTGTTAATTTTTAAGGCATACAAACTTCACATATATGTCAAAAAACTGTATAAAATAGATGGCATTGGCTTCATCAATGCTTAGCCCTTCCAGCACGGGCTCGGTCCCGAGGACCGAGCTCATAACCATTTTGTGCTTGTTGTTATAGTTTTCATGCTATAACCTTTAAATTAGTAAGCGTATGTTAACAAAATTTGGTAGATTATCAATAAACATTACAATGCTTTCATAAGCAAAATATCCAATATTTTTTATTAAGTCTTAAGGTTTGTAAAGCAATGTTTTTCTCATGCCTTTTATTTTCTTTTCACATGTTGCCTATACAACATACAAAGTAGGTTTCATTTTAAGATTAAAAATACTTTTGTGCATCAGAAAATTTTCAAATTTCACATGCATAATCTTTATAATGTCCAGATAGTTATCAAACCATTCTTAAGAAAAAACTTGATATTATGTTTGTTATTTTCAGTAACGAATATTTGTATGGGTTTGGTCAGTTTGACCGATCTCATAACCACATTAAAAAAAAAAGGAAGATAAATAAAAATCTATGTGTTTCATTCCAGAAAGACTACAAATTATAAAATGAAAAAAATGTTTAGACTAAATAGCTTAAATCTAGTAATATTATACATTTATATATATTTACTATTTTTATTATATTGACATTTCAGCCACACTTAGCTAACACTACAGAAGTTACAATGACACGCCGCACGTGCACTCATGTTACCGTATCCAATAATATAAAACTGACCTTTAGTCTTTACAAAGTGACCTGTCTTGGTTTTGTTTTAGTAGACTAGTATTTTGTAAAATACAGTCACATTTCAATTATTATACATTATATATGTATACAGATTATTGCTATTTAGAAATAAATTATTATACTTATTTGTCTTAAAACATAGAACAGTAAATAAAGAAGTATAGCAAACAATTATCTCTTCTAGTTATGATCTTTGTACTCGGTTCCTGCTTGAAAAAGGATGCTAAGCCTTTTAAAATTTTGCATGTGGAGATTATTAAAACAAAATAATTTTTTTTAGGTTTTATATATGTAGTTGAATAAACAAAAAAATCATAAATTCTGAGCTTTAAATTGGTTATTCATTCCAAATATAGAAGTAAGTGTATATAAGGAAACATTTCCAAAGATGGAAAGAGGTGGGAAGGGTGCCACTGTGTTTGATTTATTACATGAGCAATATCTTAGCAAATTGAAAAGAGGCTCTTACTTTATATTCTAGCTTGTCAATATTGGTAATTTGAGTCTCTAATTCGTATGAAACTGTAGATTTAGTATTTTGACATCACAAACATCTAATTTGAACCAGTGCTGCATTCAACATACAATGTGACACACAAAAATCGATGTTTAACTGTGTTTTTTTAATATTTACTTTTAAATTAAGAAATTGAGTACGGTAAAATACTAAAATTTGAATTATAATCTACAGTTTGATACCAAACTTATTGACATAAATTCATGAAATAGCAGTTCAATAAAATTTTGAATGCAAGTCAACAAATATGTGACCTGTCTGGAAAGGGTTAAGTACAACATTAAATTCTTTCCTATCAAATAACAAAATTCTTATCTACATGTAAACTTATCAATATTCCATGAAAACATATAATTGGTACTAAAAAACAACTTCATCCTAAGATGTTTTTTGTTTGTGCTTGTATGAAGTAATAATTAGTATCCACATAAACACTTAAAATCTGCTATTTTACCTTTTCCATATTGAGAATATTTATTTCACTTTGTAATTGTATTTCTGGTCTACTACTCTGTTCTTGCTGTAAGTTCTCAATAGTTTCATCTTTTTCCTTTACTTTATTTTCTAGATCTTTCACCTGAAAATTACATTCATTTAAAGAAAATAGTGGTTCATTAGCTTCAGTTATTATTTTAACTAAGTTTTTATCAGTATGATTACAATCCAAATTGCTAAAATTACACAGTAACACAAATTAACATATATATAATATAAAGACATTTAGAGATCAATTCTTTTACAAAGATCGTAAAGAGCCAGTATGAGCACTTGTGCAAGCAGATTAACCAAATCATATCTTCCCAAATCTTTTTCACACACACACACACACAAAAAAAAAGATTATAAAATAAGCGTATAAATATACGCTACACATGAAAACCTTCCCCACCACTAACCAAACTAGGTTGAGGAGGGATGTTACAGTTTGAAATTGAAAAACTCATCACAGTACTAGTTTTAAATGCTTTATTTTATAACCTGAAAACTATATTTCTAATGGTCCGATTCCATATACTCCTTTATAGTAGCAGAATTTGTCATATCACACTTTTAGTGCCAGGCTACATGTTGAAAGTTAATGTTTACTGTTGGTCAAAGTTTTGTATTTCTCAAGATCAAAGATTTACCGTATTTTAGCACCTACAACTACCTGTGTATGACAATTACACATTTGGTAAATTTCATAGCTGTGACAAGATTTTAATGTTCATGAGATAATGTCTGAATAATAAACAGTATTAAGAATGCCACACGTTAAACAATAATTAGACTGCTTAATAGTTACATAATTATGCATTGTACTTAACTTACAAGTCTCAATATACATAAACTGCAACAAATGTTTATGGGAAGATATGACTGGGTTTGTTTAGAAAAACAGGCAAAACTGAAATCCACAAACATATACTTGCAGACATATACACACACACACAACAGAAAATGTTTGTTAAAGTATTTTCTAATAATCATATGCATAAATATTTTTGTTGTTGTTATATATACATCCAGCCTCCAATTCAGTATATGGGACTGTGGTATTTGGATATATTGATGTTCAACAGATAAGTTCAAGTATCTGCAAAATGCACAATTATATAATGAACATGGACTGCAAAAGAAAGCAAGTGACATACAAACGTAAAAAATAATTCCTTTTCTTATACTAATTGTCAATTGAAGTCTTCTGATTGGTGTTTAGTTATTTGAACTCAAACTAGCTGCTGGGGCTAAGAGAGAGTTCCAATTGTGTGTCTGCACAGGACAAAACTAAGCTTGTACATATCAACTTGTACATGTACCACCTCTTGAGATGAGCTTGCCCTACTGCATGGAGTTGACACAGACACATGGTAAAACTTGTACAAACTTCTATAAGATAGCCATAGTTTTTCTTCATGCAAAAAGATTAGTACATCAATTTTGTTTGGTTACAGAAAATCAGACCCCCTCCTGCCACATCTTCTCTTTCACAATTCATTGATAGTTCTCTCTTACGTTTCATTATATATTACCTATAACCAATAGAAAGTCAAGGTTTTCAT
>NW_013666741.1:43480-62712 GCF_000517525.1 Limulus polyphemus
CTTGTAATATTAACTGAAAGACTGACAAATTTAGTGAAGATATACCCAATATATTGAGTTATAAGTATTACATTTATAAAGACTTTAAACGAGAACAAAAGGTCAAGTGACTTGGTCAAATTGACTGACCCTATGTTGAGAGGGTTAATTAAAGGAAGTTTCATTCAAAATTATGAAGTCTAGAAGGATATTACTATCACTTTTCAAATTTAGTATATCTTTAACTTTATTTCTATTTTGGATAAGAAAAATTTGCTTTTTTTAGCTTTAGAAGTGATATAATATTTTATATTAAAGCCATAGTGTTTCATTCTTGAGTGTTTCTAAGAAATGAAGAAAATTGGAGATTTCACACTCAATTTTGGTTAAAAATACACACTTTCTTGCATGTTAAAAAAAACCATATTTTCGTCAAACTAACATGGCTATACATACCCCTGGTATTTTTCAAATATTTCGTAAAAAAATTATTTTCTTATTATTGAACTAGAATTGATGCAATTGATGTACACACTTCAAAACGGAACTCTTTTCATCAAAACTCCCAGTATTAAAGGAATAATTGGTTCCATGAAATTGGTTCCATTTATTATTATTATTTTTTCTTTATCTTACTTAATCTAACCTTATCTAACTAATAAGTTTCTAATTTTTACATTTTTGTTACTTTTATAATAATAAATAAAGAACACAGATGAAAACAAGAAATATAGCCCTTACCTATGCCAATGCTACAACTACACTAAAGAATTTTCTATTTAATTAAATAATGTACCTAAGAACACAAGATAGTGACATGTAAAAAGCAAATAATGTCCAATTACTATCATAATTTTTCTGGCTTTTTAACTATGCAATAAAAGCTGTTAAAATTTCAGCTGAGCTCATCAATGTCTTTCCTGTGGGAATAAAATAGACAATTCTCTGTAAAAAACAACAACAATGTAATATAAACATCATTTGACAGATTAAATATTCAGCTTACTATTGGTTGTAAATAACAGAGAGAACTATTGACAATTTGTGAAAGAGAGAATATGATAGGTGGATATGGCAAGTAGGTCTCATTTTCTAGTTTATAGCACCTTAAACAAACAAGATTGAAGGTTATAAAGATTATGTTTTGCTTGAATACTAACTACATTATAATGAGTAATTTATGTTAAATTCTGTATTCCTTGGAAGAGTGGTAAATAAGATAAAGAAAACACGGAAAACCTACAGAGCAAATGTCACAATTCTCATATTAGGAGAGACTGAGGATTTTTTTTTATGTTTACTTATAAAATTAAGAGCTTAAAACTTATATAATACTAAAAGCTGATTTATCAACTATGTTTTGATGGCAAGCTTATTTGTATACCATGATAATAAAGTAGTTTAATTAAATTTTGAACATAACTCTAAAAAGTCGTGACATGTGCAATTTGATCTGCCTGTGGTGAGAGGGTTCAACTTTTGAATAAAAGTAAACTCAGGCTTGTTCCAGCATTGTCACAGTTTAAAGAAAAGTTTAAACACTAATTGTTTTAACTATAAACATTTTTCCAAGCTTCTTCTTATTGTTAACACATACAATTTTGCACTTTTGCAAGAGGATGACACATCAAGCATCTTTGTATGAAACAAACATTTCCCGATACTTAAAACCCTTCTAAATTTATCCAGAAAATCTTTCTAAATATATTTAAATTTATTTTATTTCTTACAAAACTCTACTTAATTGTGTATGTTTTTAATTTCAGCTAAAAGCCTTTCTATACAATACATCTACTAATATATAATTACTTACTTCTGGGCAATTGTTGTAATTCAAACTCAACAGTGTGCAAAGCAAAATTAACAGAATGTTTCAAAAAACTTTTGTTTAATGAAATGCTTACTTGATAATTCAGAACGTTTAGGAATTAACCATAACTAACTTGTATACAGTGTTTTAATATAGTTAGTAATGTTTATGCTAAAGTACAAATGATCACTTGAAGGTCAAATGATCAAATAAGGCCAGTTGAGCAACATTAAGGTTATAATTATAAATTACTTTTGATCAGGTGTTTAGAGATTAAAATATAAAACGTTTTAAAATAACTACTGAAGCATGCTTCTAATATAATAATGATATTGAATAATGTTTAAAATTAACTGAAAAAGAAAAGCATCTTTCGGTAGTGAGAGCTTAAAATAGCTAACCTGTTGCTCAAGTTTCTTTCTCTGTTGAAGCAAATCTTGAACTTTTTTTCTGGGAAAAGAAAAAAGTTAATAATTAAAACATCTGAAAATGTATAAACAAATACATATATAATGATATCATGTTAATATAGTTAAGTTTTTTTTTTTTACCTTCAATGTAAGAACTCACCTATAAGGATTTAATATAAATATGAGGTAGACATTTTTTGAATACCTGTACCAAGAGAACTGTCCACTTCTATAATGATGTATAACATACACTTATTTTGTTGAGCTGAATTTTAATATATTTATCTTTGAGACTGTTTTTATATGAATTTGTATTAAATATCATAACAATTGCTTACTAAATGTTATGTGCACCGTTTCAGAATTTGGCAGCACTTATTTTGTCTTTAAGTTATATAACTGAAATATACTGTAACAAAAGAAATAAAAGTAGCATGAAAATTTTCTAATACCATAAACAATTTATACTTAATAAATGCTACAAATAAATAATAAATGGAAGCTAATTTAAACCAAAGTTTTGTCAACTCCAAAACATTGAAGTTTGTAATATTTGGAATCATACGTAAGATAATCACAAATTTTTGCTGTGTATTGTGAAAATCTGTCACAATGGCCATTTCCCTTTAATAACTTTGAACTTCTATTAAAGAATATTACCTTTGAAAATATGTTTTTTCAGTCTCTTTCTTTATTTGCTTCATGTCACAACTGTTTGCCACAAAACATCATTGTAAACAAATTGTTTACTGATATAGCTATACATTTTGATGAGTAATTGAACACAGGTTCCATGTTTGCCAGCCATGACATTTGTATTTTAAATAGGTTTCTCTACATTCTTTGTGTATTTTATGTACTAATAAATAATTTACAAATCAGAACTTTATCATTTTATAATCTAAATACTAAAAAAAATAAATGAGCTCACTACAGCTTAATAGCCTTAAGTACTATTTTAGAAGGAAATGGGGTGTAGGTATTTATACTAATAAACAAACTACATAAAATCAATTTGTTTATCAAAAATTTCCATTTGGTCAAACAGGGAATATAGAATTTGTAATTTCTTTTTTTTTTCCCTAGGCTCACTCTATATCTACAAAGACCTACATACACCAGAAATAAATTTTTCCACTTTTTACACTAGAACACTTCTTAAATGTTTATTGTATTAAAACTATTTTCTGGGTTAGTAGTTCTGTTTTTACATAGTACAGTGATGATAAAAGAGAGAAAAAGTGTAACTGAAATTGGTTTTACTGCTTGTTATCAACATCATAGATGTATTACCTAGTGCCACAGAGAGCTACCAGGTCCACATAAAATATGTTTATTGTATTAAAACTATTTTCTGGGTTAGTAGTTCTGTTTTTACTTAGTACAGTGATGATAAAAGAGAGAAAAAGTGTAACTGAGATTGGTTTTACTGCTTGTTATCAACATCATAGATGTATTACCTAGAGCCACAGAGAGCTACCAGTGGACATATTTTTTTGACAGATATGTCATTTTTTATTTTACATGAATCAGTTACAGATGTACTATCATCAATATGCTACAACAGAAATCGGTGTGTCTACTGGTTGCACACAGGGAAAACGGCTATTTCTCCACAAAGACACTTGCATCATGCTTAAAAAAGAAAGCAAACCAAAACTAGGAGTGTAATGACACATCAAACTATCGATAGATTGCGACATAGAATGTTCCAACAGTAATGCATCAATGGTAAATTTTAGAATTGATAACAATCACCAATAGTACCCTCAACTATCAATATTTTTGATACTTTGCAAATTTGATTATTTTCTCCATTCTGTGTTTGTTTTACTTAAGCTGTTTCTTGGTAATTTCCCTTTGTTTTAGACTGGTTTTACAGCCTCTACTCAACTGTAAGCCTAAAAGCAACTGTATCACATCTGCCATTAGTAGTGTTGCTCACACAATGAATCAAGCACATATTGGAGAATTAACAATTACTATAATTCTGAATTTATTATGTGTACCTTCATGAAAATTGATAATCTTTTAGCAAACATAAAAAGGAAGTTGCTTTTTTTAATAAGGTATTTGCATGAAATATGAATTTCATTATGGGGTAACTCATTCTTATTTTATTTGCATAATCTCTAGAACCTCCTAAATCAGCATTAAGTTTTTTTTGTTTTTTTTTAATACTAACAATATTATATTTTACCTTGCAGGTTTCTATGGAGCCAATAAACTCACCAAAATTTCAAATGATGCTGGGAAAAACACTGAAACTAATGATGCTATGCTTAACAAAAATGATTAGGTACAAAATGAATTGCCTAGGTTTAAAGGCATATTGAAAGGCACATATAAAAAGTCAAAGACTGAACATTTATGTAAAAAAGTTATTAAACTGCATGGTGATGAATTTCCTAACATGTTAAAATTGTGTCAATAACTTTATGCTTCTGTGTACAAGCATTCATTGTGAAAGATCCTTATCTGTACAAAACAGGCTCAAGACAAAATCCAGATGTTCTATGATGGCTGAAAAGATACTGTTTAATGAGAACTGTATAGTTAGGCTCAGAAATTTCATTGTATGATCTCAGACCTGCAATTAACTTGTGAGACAGTGGCTAAGAACAGAAGATGATTACTGACCACCTTTGGCAGATACTGACAGAGAGAAAATTTAATCAGTACTGTATTGATAAGGATAAAAATCATCTGTTACCATAAGTGGATAAACAGCTGGCAAAAAAAATACTAACAGATATCTAAAGCTGTACTAGTACTTCAGCTTATATTAAGTGTATGATAAATAATTCACGCCCACGGATACTCAATCTCTGGAAAAAGAAGAAATTTGTAGATCTAATTAGCAGAATGACAGGTATAGTTATTTGTTGAAGACAGAATGAAAGAGACAGCACATGGTGCTAAGTTGAAATGAAAAATAATGCTTTGTTTACAGCAAAAACAGAAGAGTTACTCTGAAAATTCTAAATCTTCATGCACACTATGACTTCTCTCTGCAGCTGACCAACCAGACAAATGGACAACAGAATGTGGAACAATCTTTGCTCCATGTGATAGCCAAAAGGTGTTCTTCAAACACAAGGTCAAAGAGGACAAAATTAAGCTACACCATGAAAAAGCAGATAAGTTTGTTTGTTATGCACAAAGCTACACAAGGGCTATCTGTGCTCTGCTCACCACGGGTATTGAAACCCGGTTTTTAGCGTTGTAAGTCCGCAGACATACCGCTCTGCCACTGGGGGGCAGCAGATAAGTAGCACCTCAGGTTAAATTTAGCATATTAACTCTTCTGATTTTAGTGTTCCAAAATTAGAACTTAGAAAAACTGAATAATTTTATAGATAAGAAATACATATTATTAGAGAGTAATATAACTAATATATGTAGTATTTTTGTACTACAAATGTGAAGTTTATCTTAAATATTGTTATTGATAACATCTCATCCACAAATTGGTGTATAACATGTATAAATACTCATCATTTCTTTATTATCAATAAATATAATAATTTTCAATCACTAATGGCATAACAATAATGATCAAGCCTAATTTTAATGGTGAGTGGAATAAACTGTACCTGTGAGTTTATGATACTGTATCTGTACATTCTGCATGAACATTTTAAAAATACTGTGGTTTTTTAAACACTAATTAGTATCTATGAGTGAAAAAAAGAAAAATTTCACTCATCTTAATTTCTTATTTTGCATCAAATAACATTACACCAATTTACAATATAAATTAGAAGTATGCATAAAATGTTCTGCTTCCTTCATTGTATTTTTATAAGTGTCTTACTTTTCTAGGTTTGCTAGATGATCACATTCAACTTTTGTCCGTCTAATTGCTTCCTTTGTTTCCTGTTCTATCTGCTCCCTCCAACGTTGCCAGGAAGATTTTTTATAAACAAGCTAAGGAATACAGAAAAAACATTAGTCGATTTTGGAATGAAGGTAATATGTAAACAAAACTGCAATAAAAAGTACCAATGAATGCAAATCATGTCTCATCCGGGACAACAGAAGTTTTTTGTTTTTATAATGGTTGTTAATTTCTTTTTGAACACTGCTTCACTTACTATACAAGGCACCACCTACACAGTAGTAGTAGTAGTAGTAGTAGTAGTAATGCTAATTCTACATCTTTGAATAATGGTGGAAAAATATGTTTTAAAAAAGTATGAAAAATTCTTTTCACTTGATTATGAAATTTGAGTGGAAATTTTGTAACAATGCACCTTCATGTACAAGTAACACAAAACTTCAATATTTAATCCAAGCTACCTTATACGTAAGAAATAAAAATAAACATTTTTACCTCATTCTCCTTTGCAACCAGCTGTCGTTCTCTAATTTCAATATCTGCTAGAGCCTTTTTTAACTTATTTTCTAATTCCTTACATTCTTGAACCTATAGATATAAATTGTTAAAAAATAAAATAAAGAAATTTATTATCAAAATTACATAAAATATAATAGTTTCTAAAAACATAACTTAAATATGTAAGAAACATTTTTTTACAAATAATTTAAATTTATGTTAACATACTGTTAAAAGTGTAAAACAAAGACAGTAAACACAGAAATAACTTTTATATAAAATACTTAAGTGCATATAAAATTCAGTAACCCTACATGAAATCTATAATTATCCAATACATAAAAGAATATTTTTATTTATTTAATATATCACTCACATATTAAGTACAAATGTATTTTTAACCACTATGAAAGTTAGTTAATGGGTTTTATAAAGAGAAATTGCTAATATTTATTAACTTATTAGTATCTGGATTTAGATTGTTGTTGGTTTGTTTTAGAACAAAGTCAAATAAACTTATCTGCTGTGTTCACTGCAGGGAATCGAACCCCAGATTTTAGCATTGTAAGTCCGTAGACTTACTGCTATCCCACAGGGGGACCTGAATATAGGACTAAGCTAAAATTGTCAAACCTCATGAGATGTTACTGGGATTATGGCCAGAAATATCAGGGGTACCCAACTGGTGAAACATGCATTTTAATCAATAAAAGTTTTTGTTTTAGCATACCTCTGGTGAGAATGGTGCATTAAATTAATTATATTAATTATTGGGTAAATTTTAAATTTTCTTCCATGTTGGTAACTTGCTTTGATCAGAAATTACTGACAATTGTGACTTTTTGATTATTAGTTTTGTATCTTCGATACAATAGGATTGTCAAAAGGAACAATGTTTACAAACCCATGTATACAAAGCTTGCAGATTTTGACTAAATATTTTGAAAAAATATTGAATATATATATATACATCAAATTACCTGTAAGTAATTAAGAAAAGATATACAATCACTCTACTTTTATAATAATATGTATCTTTTTTTTTCTTCTAACTTTATATTACTGATCTTTCTGTACATTTATTATTATTTGTTCTCTACATTTCATTACGTTTTTATCAGAATTCACTTTTTTATTAATCAAGCTAACTTACTCGTTTTTGAACTATAACTTCCCTTTCAGTATCTCGGCGCTTCCACTCTGAGGTCAGAGTTTGAAGATGAATAGCTTCTTTTTCTTTTAACTGAAGGAAACAATAAAACATAATTTAAATTTATAAAAATAAAAAGTTCCAAGAAGTATTTCATTAATTTTATGACTTACACTATTGAATTTAAAGAGCTGGTTACAGAATCTCAATCTGTAAAATAAATACCCAATAAATCTGAGGTTAACAAGAAATAAAAAACTCGAGGATACAGAAAAAAAGTATCAAATCACTGGGAAGAATCGAAATTGTATCCTATCCTGTCAGTGAGATAAATGAAAAGCCATTAAAACTTGGTCAGTAATGAAACAATATTAAGGCACAAATTTTAAGAAAGTTAGAACTGTAATGCTGATGACCTCATGGAGGGTAGACTTCCACTCAAAGTTCTCCTATGACCAGATGCCACTGACCTTGAGCTGATCCAATCTTTATGCGACAAACATTTCTCTGTATAGAGCTGGTGACCATTAATTGTCTTTAGTGAGTATTGCCTGTGTAGTTGCATACTACTGATTTAGAACATATAGCAACAAAAGCTTTTTAAAAGTTGGTGTAAAATTACAGTTAGAAAGAGGGTGGACTCAACTGTACACTTAACTCTCTAGGGTAGACTCCCAGGGCAGAATGGAAGTCAGATGAACATGAAACAAGTCTCAGCTCCTTCATAATTTGTATTCTATTTTACTTATAAACTTAAGGATTTTTGTAAGTTACAGTTTTGCAGATGTGTTAATTACTTTGAAGCGTAGAGCAACTACAAAAATGTCTGTATGATTGTGAACAGTATATAAATAAATAAATTTTCTATATTTGTTAGCACATAAAGCCTCTGCCTTTGTTCCTTATTATCACATAAATCTCCAAGTTAGTGATCTGTGTGAGAATGCCATTGACTGCATATCCTGATACTTTAGATAAATAGTATTTGTAACCTGGTAATTGTTGTTTGATAGTGCCCATTACATTGTATTATCTGATTGATGGAAAGTGTGTGAACTTGATGTATTTAGATTTTCTAAAAGCTTTCAATAAGGTGGCATACAAAAGATTAGCTAAAAGAAAATCACATTGGTAAGGGTTAGAAAAGACAAGTCAATTTGATTATAGGATGATAGGGTGAGAGAAAACAAAAAGTTATTAACCCTACCAACACGGGTCTTCCTATGGTCACGGGTCAAAGGCCATGTCATTTTGTTTGTAGACTCCACATTCAAAATTATATTGAACTATTATTTTATGAACGTATGTCCATAAGTTTTGTATCAAACTGTAGACTATAATTCAAATTTTAGTATCATACATTAGTTAATATATTAATTTAAATGTAAATATTAAAAAAAAATCCCCAATGTCAATTTTTGTGTGCCACGTGATATGTTGCATGCAGCATTGGTTCAAATTAGATGTTTGTGATGTCCAAATACAAAGTCTATAGTTTCTTATGAATCAGATACACAAATTACTGAAATTGACAAGCTAGAATATGAGATAAGAACCTCCTATTATTTTTCTTCTGAGATATTAATAGGTTTATTGAATCAACCAAGGTGGCCCAGCCCACCTCTTCCATTTTTGAAAATACTTGTTTACGTACATCTACTTTACCCAATGGCATGTGTATAACCAATCAAAAGCTCTGAATGTCCCCCTCGTGGTTTTCTCAGCCTCTGCAAAGTATTTGCATGGTTAGATTCGAAGAGGTAAGATAAGACATTAGTGAGATCCAAAAATCATATTTTTTAGATTCAAATACAGCTTAGTTACTAAGCTTGATAAATTATAGTGGAATTCTGTGGTGTTGATATAGTAATTTATGATTTTTTTTTATATTTCAAATTACATAAATAAAACCTAAAAAAAAATATTTTGTTTTATATCCTTCATAAGGCTTAGCAACTTACGGCAAGCAGCAAAGGAGTACAAAGTTCATAACTAGAAGAGATAATCGTTTTCTATACTTCTTTATTTACTGTTCTATGTTTTCAGAAAAATAACTGAAATATAAGTTAGCATTTTCCTACACTGAAAATGTATTTCCGATAGAGACTTGCCTCATCTCACAAAATAGCATATCCCTCTATCAGCACAAATTTTCAATGCATGCAACTAGCCTTCCACCTCCTACTTCTGCATACTCATATCACTCCTATTGTAACCAGCATCCTCTTCACATCTGCTCTCATTAATCATTTTGAGAATGGTCAGAATACCTAAACCATATATCATTGGAAGTGGGGAGGCTAAGTGGGAAATGTGAGAGGAGGTAAGTTTATATTGGAAATACATTTTCAGTGTAGGAAAATGCTAACTTCTGATACAATATTTTACCTCCTTTCACAAAATAGCTAGAAACCCACAATGAACTGGTGGAGGGCTGACAAAAATTATGATTCCCCTTTAGAAAGCACCCCAGGAGAGACCAGGAGGTGTGGAAACAAAAGAGAAAACATCACACCTCAGCAGGAGACATATCTGATCCAGACATATTCTTATCTCTTTTGTGAAAGTGTCGTGAACATGAAGGGTGTCGAGAGGCTAGGGCCCAACAGACCGTAGTGGTAGTTCAACCTCAACCAAAACCAGGCGGTATCTGGAATGGTACATCAGATCCATGGTAGGTAGAATAACAGGAATTGTTATGGAAGACAAGCTCCCATACCAAAATTCATCACCACTTGCATGCATTTCCAACCCAACCAACACCAAATCTGCCACGAACTGACATCCAGCAGACGGTGGGTGTTGAATATACACGACTGTTTAGTTTAGGAGTTATTATTTAGTTTATTTGTGACTTAACCCTATCTGCCTGGGCATCATTTACTACATATATCACGAGATTTTAGTGGCTTACATTCAAAATTTGGTTTCTGTTATACCAATGTCATAGCAAAAAAACCCATATTTCAATAGTATAAAATTTTAAGTTCTTAATTTTATAAGGCAATATTTAAAAAAATCCAGAATTTCTCCTAGTGTGAGAAAGGTGACACATTTTCTGTAGGCATCCCTCTTCTCTATTTTATTCACCACCTCTCCAATAAGTATGAAATTTAAGGTAAATTACTCACTATAAAATCACCATTATTCAGACAAACCATAATTTTTATAGCTTTAAAGTTTGTTTGGTTACAGAGGCATCAAGTAGAAAATCAGACCCCTCTTGCCACACCCACCTGTCACATTCTCTCTTTCAGGATTTGTTAATAGTTCTCTCTTATGTTTAATACTATATCATTTATAACCAATAGAAAGCCAAGGTTTTAATCTATCAAATGACGTATCATATTATGTTGTGTTCTGAATAGAGAATTTTCAATTTCTATTTTAGTACAAGCTTTGTTTCCATGGGAAAGATAACAACTAGCTTGGATGAATTTGTAATGACTCTTGTTGCATAGTTAGAAAGCCACAAAAAATGTGATAGTTAGAAGAAATTGTCTCTTTTTTGTATGTTATTATTCTATGTTCTTTGGTGCATTATTTAATTAAATAAAAATTTTGTGCATTATTACCATTAGTATAAAAAAGTAGGGTTAAGTGTCATCGACAGTCTACAGTAAAAAATAAAAAAAAAACAGGTAAGTACTATATTTCTTGTTTTTCACATTTATTCTTTATTTATTATTATTATAAAAGTAATTCAAATGTAAAATATGGATCTCTTCATGTTAGTTAAGGTTACATTAGGTAAAACAAATAATAAAAATATAAAAATGATAATGAGACACACACAAGAGCAGCTCATGGGTAAAGTAATTCAATAGTGTAACATGAGCTGCATGTTCCCCAAGTAATTTACAACTTATAATGGTGAAAATAGTAGTTAGACATGGTTCAAATAAAATGTAATTGAAAATAGATGTATACTATTACCAGTTTAAAGTTACTTAGGTTAAATGAATGTAGTTTCATGTTACAATTTGAAGTCATTCTAGAAAGAAAAAGGGTATAATTTAGATTTATTTCAATTTTTGTTTTTGGTGGTTACAAGGTCAGTCAAATTGACCAACCTTATATACTGTACAAGAATCCTCAGCCCACTCATATTTAAATCCCTGACAGTAGGAAGGTGGAAAACCCCACCAGGATGATATCTCTGGTACAACACCTGAAGGCAACAGGTACAGTACTTCTGGTCTGTGGTAGAAGGAATTTGGCCACAAAAAGCAGGAAAATATATGCTGCATCCAGCTACAACCAATACCAGATCTCTCGGGAACCAACATCCAGCTGACAGTAGGAAGAGGAACTGAAAAGCTGGGGTACATCTCCAATCCAAAAACCTAGCAGCAGAAGGCATTTGTCATCCAGTCCGTGGTAGGAGGAGGGAAACTAGCCTGAACATATGTGAGGGATTTACTGAACTGGACCATCTCCAACCAACACTGGACCCACTGGGAATGTATGTTCAGAGGATATTGGGAAGGAGGAACGTCTCAGCCTAAGAAGCAAACTGCAATGATTGATATGTGATATTGATATATATGTATGTAAGACATGACAGAGTGCTTCAACCAAAACATGGCAGCACCTGGAATTGGTCATCAGTTCCACAGTAGGAAGGGCATCACACAATAGAAAACATCTGTCAGATATATAGACAAAAAAAACGACACATTACAGCTCTATACCAGTGATACCTGCAGAATGCCATCACCCAATTCTCAACTGAGTGGTATGATTCATCACTTAGGAGGACTTCCATGGTCCACCACCCCAAGAGCTAGGAACTGGTAAGTGGTAAGGACTCTCGTACTTCACTAGAAGAAAAGGGGGAATAAATGTGTTGGAGAGTCTGGAGGACTGCATTACTGGAGACAGTGCAACGAGTGACCATGAAACCCTATTTTAAAAAGCAAAGCTACAAAGTTGATCAGTTAAAACGAGGCAGAATCTGGAATTGTATATCAGGTCTGCAGTAGGAAGAGAGTCAACGCTACAGAGCTGCAAAGATGGGCAACAATCTCTGTCTGCTTTATTCATGAGTGTACAGCCCAGGAATGAATGTATTTATGAAGCAAAATACCACTAGAGAGAACTAGTAGTAGTCCCATGGAACACCTTATTTCTATAATGTGCATAACCCAAAAATGTGATGGACGTTTGTAATTACAAATAACAAAAAATACAGACACACAAAACGAACACCTTGTGGCATCTTGAATTGTAGATAAGTTCCATGGTAGGAAGGGCTACAACATAATTGACAACTAGCATGGTCATAGGATGGACAGTGAGGTTTTTCAAACAAGTAAAGTATACCTGGTCAAGCACCACTTGCCACAAAGTTGGATCCACAATACAGAAAGAAAATGGGGCCCTGAAAAGTGAGAAAAAAGCAACCTGGCACAATGCCAAAATGTTAAAATTGAAAAAATATGAAAAAACAATACAAAAAACGAGGCCAGTAGTATAACTGAAACATCGAGTAAATCTGTGAAAAAAAAACTAGCACGTTTGTACAGTACTACTGTGAATCGAGAAGTGATTAATGAGTACAAATGTGAAGAGGGCACTGGTTACTATTGGAGTGGTGTCATACTCTTATTGGTGGAGAGCTGCTGCATGATCATATGCACGTCGATATCCAGAAGTGGGAGGTGGAAGGCTAGTGGCATGCATTGAAAATTTGTGCCAATAGAGGGCAGTGTTGTCGAGAAAAACTATTTTGCAAGTGGAGGCAAGATGTATCGGAAAAACTTATTTGTAAATAGTAATAATGTATATACGTATATAATGTATTATAACTGAAATGTGACTATTTTACAAAATACTGGTCCACTTGAACACAGCCAAGACAAGTCACTTTGTAAAGGCCAGTTTCATATTTTAGGATATGGTAACATGAGTGCATGTGCACCATGTCATTGCAACTTCTGTAATGTTAGCCACGGCTGAAAGGTCAATAAAATAAAAATAATAAATATATATAGATGTATAACGTTATAAGATTTAAACTATTTGGACTGAACATTTGTTTTTGTGTTATAATTTGTCGTCATTTTAGAATGAAAAAAGCACAATTTATTTCTATTTCCTAATTTTTTATGGTGGCTATGAGGTCGGTGAAATCGAACAAACCCGTACAGAGATACAATAGTGAAAATAACAGATAAAATATAGTTTTTATAAAAAAAAAGTTTGATAACAATATGGAAGTTAGAAAGATTTTGCATAAGAAATTTGAAAATTTTCTGAAGCATAAAAAAGTATTTTTTATCTTAAAATGAAAATTAATTTTGCACGTTGGATAGTCCACAATCGAAAGGAAAAAATTCATAAGAAAAGAATTATTCAAGAAATTTTAAAATTTAATACAAAAAATATTTTGTGTACAAAACCTAATATTTCCTGATAACCTGCAAAATTTTGTGAAGATATGCTTACAGTATCAAAAGCTATAGCATGAAATCTATAACAAGCACAAAATGGTTACAAGGTCTGTCCTTCGGACTGAGCCTGTAGTGAGAGAGTTAATGGAGTCCAGAAAAGTAGATCGTGGCTACTAGTGGTGCATCTCAGGGTTCAGTGCTTGGGACATTGCATTTTTCTTATTTAGATTAATGACATTAAACTCTTGCATATATCTAACTTTGTTGAGGGGACGTTGAGGTACGAAAAAATGACTTAGGTCATCTGGAGTGTTGGAAAAATATCTTGCAAATTACCTTTAACTATAGTAAGTGCAAAATAATGCATTTGGGTTATCATAATTTAGATCACATACTGTTACAACAGCAGAAGTCATGTGACGCTGGTAACACATGATGAATTTCTCGAATGATCATGAATTATCAGGGAAGACCGAGTTTGTTTGAGACGCCCTCTTTTTTTTAGTATATACGCCTGGCAGAGAAAGCCTGTGGAATTGAATGAAGAGAGTTCCGGGTAATTTACGATTCTGTTTTGAGGTATGTGTTTTCGAAGTTGTGAATCGCTGTGATTTATAGCGTATATTATAAAAGTAGTTAAGTTTAAAGTGACGAGAAACATATTGACTGTGAAATTACTGTGTACTAAAAGTTTGTAATGAGGAAGAATAAACTGGTTTAATCAAGAAAGGACTTGTATCGCTGAAGTTCCTCAGAAAGAATTTCACTGGAAATTATCAAAGAAGCAGATATGCAACAATACTTAACATAGATGGGATTCTACTGAATATCACATGACAAAAGAGAAGAATCTTAAACCAGTGGTCAGTAAGTCACTCAAGCCATCAGGTCATATTTTTGTTGTTAGTAGTAAAGGTAATATAATTTTAGGGTTTATTTATAGACGTACTAGTTACAAGTCAAAAGATATAATTGTCTCTTACATCAAATCATTAGTTAGGCCTCACTTGAAATGGTTCAGAAGAGGGCTATTTAGGATGATTCCAGGTATAGAAGAGTTACCTTACGAGGTTGAGATCTCTTCTTAACTTATTTTCTTTTGAGAAAATAAGAGTAAGTTAAGATCATATTGAAGTTTACAAAATTATTCAGGGATTGATAGGATGTACGTATTTTGATTTCTTTTCTTATATTCTGAAAACCACAGGACAGGCAGACAAAGGCTTAAGATTTGGAAAAGACGGACTAGGCTCCAGTTAAGACAGTGTGATATATTTTGTGTTTACTATGACCTTGTATTAATAAGAAAATTATACAGTCATATGTGCAGTTTTCACATAACATTTTGGTAAATAAATTGGTTCTTTTTTCCCTAACTACTGTAGTACCAGGCTGTACAATGTTTTCCAGACCTTTTACTTTAAACTCAAGTTCACTAAGTTTTTTTTCTATAATTCCTAAGGTTGGAACATGTTTCTAGCTTTACCTTTCCCCTGGGGCTAGTTGGGTCAAGTGAAGATTAGGCATCTTTGTGTCTCATTCTTTTGCAAGAATAACAATGTGCTTTTTAATTAGCATGCCCAATTTATTCTTGTCAGGAAATTGGGTAGCAGTTGCGAGTTGACTTGCTCTTTATCTTCAATGCCCATTGGCCTACTGATATAACAGGCACCTATCATTGCTTTTTTGTGTGTTAGAAACTCAAGAGTTTATTGCTATATTTAAAACAGTATTGGATCCAAGTTTTATGGAGATTTCACCTATATAATTCTAAATGGATTTAAGTAGATCTTTACATAGAATAACAGTTAGCTTCATTTGGACTTAAATAGTGTTTCGATGACTTTAACTTCTATAAAATTCTTAAAGTCTTCACTTTCAATTGCTAGTAAGAAGTTTGTGTATGCTCATGTAGTTTTACAGAAGTTTGTGTATGGTCATGTAGTTTTACAGAAGTTTGTGTATGGTCATGTAGTTTTACAGAAGTTTGTGTATGGTCATGTAGTTTTACAGAAGTTTGTGTATGGTCATGTAGTTTTACAGAAGTTTGTGTATGGTCATGTAGTTTTACTCTCAGAGAACTCTTCAAGGTTTCATGCAACTTAGGGGTTAACTTTTATTTTGATTTGTAAAGGTGTCATTTGGCTTTCACCTGTAATGTAATTAAGTAGTTGTTTAAGTTTGCCAATGAGCAAAATGTGTATAAGTTTCTTCAAAGGATAGTAGAGCACAGGTTATATTAAAATACTGATCATTATAGTGCTTGTGAAATCTGAGTGGGAACTTCAATGTTACAGAAGTTAAAGTGAAGGTTTACCTTATTGTGTTACATTTTAATTTTGGGACACTCTCTTTTAGTAATTTTCTTTTATATGTTAGCCTAATAATAATAATAACTCACACACAGCAAACAACTTCCTATAACTATCACAATTTAAGTGTTTTTTAAAATAATTCCTAATGCTTCTTGATCTGAGAGAAACTTTCAAACTGAACATGAAATACACAGTACTCTGTACTGAAAACAAAATAATATAATACATCAAAGAGGATTACTGGCAATTTCTGAAAGAGAGGATGTGACAGGTGGGCATGGGAAATGGGTCTGATTTTCTAGTTTATGACAAGGTAAACAAATAAGATTAAAGGCCATAAAAAGTTTAGTTGTTTTTAAAAGTGAATTACTTATAAATAGTGCTTATTTGATTTCAGTTAAAAAACTATGACTTCCATATATTTTTATATAAAGAAGTTTTGTAAATAAATTTCTATCTCAAATTTACAAACAGAAAATGTTAATAATAATTTGCCTTATGATATGAAGGCCAAAACCAAGCATGAAAATCTCTGCTTTCTCTTTTGTCTTTTGATGTGGACTCTCATCAAGTAGCAAAACAAAATACTTGTATATTTCTTTTTTTCTGGATAATGTTTAACAACAATTGTGTGAAATATGATGCCAATACAAACACAATCATGTAGGTACATTTTCGTTTACCATACATAAACTTTCTACATATCTGAGAATAGCATTAAAATTGTCACTGAAGTATACAATAAATGATTTAACATACTCCCAGTGTACATATAATTTCCGTTTTAAGATGAATATATATCTATCAATAAATGTCAAGACTGTTCCATGCAAAGTGTCAGACAAATAGTATTACACTAATTGAACATACTAAGGTTGCTGCTGCAGTCACCAACTGTACTAATTTGGTGAATTGCTCATTTTTATTTTGGAAATATCCAAACAGGAAGTGTTTTAAATCCTGAAGTTAATAACTTATTATGCTTTTATGATGTGATGTGGCTTTATAGTGTTAATGCCAATATTCTTCTTCCACATATTTCTTACACTGAAAATGAATTTCCAATAGGTACTTCCTCTTCTCACTCAATGCTATCTCAATCCTGGACTGCCCTCTAAGCATTACTAAAATTTTTCTCTAAAAGTGAAAAGATTTATACCCCATCAGTTTTGTGCCACTTCAGAACACGTGCTGATCATGTGACTACCCTCCACCAATCATACTGCAACCTTTAAACTATCACAGCTAGCTCCCTCTACTGTTCTAAAGCAATCCTCACTTTCGAGAATTGGAAGGTACGAACCAGAATCACCAGCACATCAGTGTGGAGGATGGTTGGGAAGTGGGTGAGCTGAGATAAGTACCTATCAGAAATGCATTTTCAGTGTAAGAAAATGTTAACTTCCGAAATAGTCTTACCTCATCTCACCCAAAGCTAGAATCTCACATTGCAAACGTGAAGGTGCATCAATATCAAATCAAGTAGAATGTAACAGCACTGAAAAAACAGGTGTGCAATCATATGAAAAGAAAGCACACCTGTGGGGTATATCACTGCTTCTGGAACAGGTATACTCTTCGCCCAGTAATTAACACAGGAACAAAAAGAGGGTGGAACTGAATTGGCAGGCACAAATGCATTCAGGAAAGAGACGTACATCACGGAATCAGTGAAAAAGTGCTGTATAACCATAACTTGAAACAGCATGGCATTGCCAACTTGAAAGTCTAGTGTGGAAGCGACAACTGGCCTGTATAAGTATGTACCAAGGGCAGTGACTTGGGTTCAATTGGAATATGTCAAGTGCAGTCTATCCGGGCAAAACATCCAGTAGAAATGCCTTGTATAAGATATTGAGATCAACAAGTGTGGTCCTCCCAGGCAAAAACATCCAGAGGAAGCACCTTTGAAACATAGGATTAAGAAAAATAAATTACAGGTATGAGCATGATTGTGAGAGTTTTCATAACCAGCCCCTTGTCAACATACATGTCATACATCGTCCACACATGTAGCAGGCCATAGAACTGAACATAGTGATAGTGAATCATAGTATGGTGCCAGAGAAAAATGAAATAACTATATGTGACTAGAACTGAAGGACCATAAAATGTATATGAAGAGGTCCGCCTAGGCAAAAAACATCCAGGGGAAGTGCCTTGGGAAACGTCTAATTATGGAAAAAACAACCAGTGAAAGTGCCTTGCATGAGCTTGTGAGATCAACAAGTATGATCCATCTGGGCAACACCCAGGTTGAAGCACCTAGCATACATAGGATTAAGTCAAGTGTGGTCTGCACAGGCAAAAAACATCCATGGGAAGCACTTTGGAGTACATTGGACTATGTCAAGTGCGGTCCATCTGGACAAAAAACATCTAGTTGAAATGCCCCGCATATAAAATTTTTGATCAACAAGCGCAGTCTGCCTGAGCAAAAACATCCAGGGGAGGCACCTTGAATCTTGAACATTATGTTATTGTATAATCATTGGTCGGTACAGCAATGAGTATAATGACAATAGCCCTCTTTTCACAGAGTGGGTACACATAATATATAAAGTCTGATTTTGTTCACTATACAAAACCCAATCAGGAGGAAACCTCCTCGGTCCACCACTCCAGTGACTGGGAACCGGAAGTGCCAAGGAATCCCATGCTCCACTAGAAGAAAAGGGGAGTCTGGAGGAATGACACACCAGAGATAGTGCAATTAGTGTCTGTGATTCTCTATTTGAAAAGCAGAAAATCCCAATTGGAGGAATCATGGGTCAATAGTGATGGGCAGAAATCTCCATCTGCTTTACTCATGAAGTCCATGAGTGACATTCCTT
>NW_013666741.1:63076-70773 GCF_000517525.1 Limulus polyphemus
ATATATATATACACACATACCACCGGACAAATGGCCAGTGGTCTTACAGAAATTATAGAAGTGGCATTATAGAAGTATAGAGATTTAGTGCTAATATAATAAGAAGCATGCAAGGCAACACACTGCTGCCAGGAGGGATCCTGAAATATAATGTATGTCAATTAAATAAGATGAAAAAACAATAATATGTCGACTTATCCCAGTCAAAGGCAAACAGATGTGTGTAGAATCACCACAGGCAGAAAACGATACCTGCCCGATGAAGACACAGCTAGGTTGTGTAGATAACGTGAGACATGTATTGGGAGTTGTCCACATACCAGCCTGAACAATCTCTTCGAAAGAACAGCAGATTCGAGCAGCTAAAGAAATAGTTATATGATGAATTTGGTGCACAGAAACATTATGTAGATGGTAACCTTCCATGGACAAGTCAGAATATGCCAGTATGAGTTGATGAACCCAGTTAGAGAGTGTATCCTGTGATAAATCACAGGATATAGAGGAATTCCATGGAACAAATACACGGGAATAAGAACCATGAAAGGAGGCTGTACGAGCCACATAACATTGTTGGGAATGAACTAGACAAACGACAAACTACAAAAACACAAGGAGTGGACATGGCAAGGGAAATGACTCTGGAGAGGAGTATAATTGAAGGGTAGGTGGAAACCCCTCCAATCTTGACTGAATGCATCCACCTCCCGAGCTGAGGGGTGTGGAATTGGAAACCAAAAGGAAGGAAGTTTGGCATTACAGTGAGTGGCAAACACATCTATATGCAGTGTTCCCAGTTGAGAACAGACCTACCAAAATACCTGAGGATAAAGGAACCATTGCGTAGGGAGAACCTGGTTGGGATGAGATCAGCCACAAGATACATAATTCCAGGAACATGACACACCAGGACTGTCATGTCATGGTAGTTGGCCCAGTACATGACATTCAAAGTCTAAAAACACAGAGACATGGACTTGGTTGCCTCATAGTTGGTGATTTAGCTGACAACAGTGGAATTGTCAGAATGAACCAAAACCATCCATCCCTGCAGGAGTGGGAGGAAATGAAAAAGGGACTGACAAACTGCCAAAAGTTCTAGGATGTTGATATAGAGAGTAGCCTCTTTGACTGACTATTGACCTGAAATCTCCCGGGAATCGAGGAAAGCCCTCCAACACACCAAGAAAGCATCTTTGGACAGATGAGACTCGGGACGAGGAGGAGGAGTGAGAACCCCCACCCCTCTCAGGCCACTAAGCAAGGTCAGCCTTGATCCCAGGGATGGTCCAATGGATCGTGGGAGAAGTTCCACTGGTCAAGAAGTGTCCATTAAAGGGAATGCATGTGCACCTAACACAAGAGAATGAGATCTTCCAAGGAAATCCACATCCCCAAAAAGAGATAGAACCTCCTGTACAGAGAGAGAAGGAGAAGGTAGAGCCTTTGTGATTGCTCCTTCCATATCCAGAAGCTTAAGTGGAGAAGGCTGGGCCCGACTGATATAGGAATTGAAGAGAACCTCCAAATGAATAAGATGCTGCATGGGGTAATAAGAAACAACTTAATGAGAAAACTCTACCCAATTAACTTCCAAACAAGTAAGCAGGCGAGGTGGACCAACAGGGCATGGGAAGAGTCTAGCAGGAGCTATAATTATTACACAAGTAATTTAACAGTGATCTTTTATTTTTTAGCTGATTTACTTTAATTAAGTAGTATTTGATATGCCTTTTAAAATACCTAATATCTACTCATATTAATTATGTCTGAGCTTTATTTTCTAAAAAACAATCATATTGAATTAAGCATTCATCCACTAAACTAATCTTTGAATGCTACCCTTATTTGTCAGTCATAAACAAGTTATCTATCTTCACTGATTATTTATTCAAATCATTATTTGTGTACAATTTTCTTATAATAGTGATAGCCACATATCATTGACTACAGAATAAGTCTGCATTCCTAAATGCAACAAGTCCTACCAGCTGATTGGATAATTACATATCTGACACAATGAACGAGATATCCAATTTTATCAATCCTTAAACTGATAAAATAAGTGGTTGATTAAATCACTTACTATATGACATTATTTAATTTCATACTGGAAAAGGAAATGTCGGCAATAGTGATAGTTGTACAAAATATAAATTTTACTTGCATGTTTTTTAAAAAGTAATTCTTGTTGCTCTTTCCACATTTCTAGTTCTAAAGCAGCTTGAATCAATTTCTGCTCATTTAATTTGGGTTGCTGAGTTTTAGAGGTGATGTTCTCTCTCCACTGCATGTTTAGAGGTTCACCAGTCCCAACATCTTCAGTAGTCTTTTTCACTTTAAAGGTAGTTTTATTCTGCTAAGAACAGAATGATAAAAAACTGTTACAAAATACAATTATAACCCATTATTTATTTTTAAACATGAGGACCTTTTCAAGCATTTCAAAGTACTATTTTTATCTGCATATAATGTAATAAAACCTGCAAATAGCAACAACTGACTGCTAGTAATAACTCAATAATCGGTTCTATTTTCATCAAGAGGAAAATTGTTTATTCACAAAGAAAATTCCTTTATAATATTCCTCTATTCTTACATGAAAATAAGCTGTATGTATAAGCATAAAACTCATTAAAGTACAGTTCCACTGTAGTGTATGTCCTCAAGCTAATTAAAACTCACGTGATTGCTGACTTATGTTCAAATATAGATGTGAATCATGACATTGATTTTTGCTTTAAGATGATAGAATCACTTGTTCTTCCAGAAATCCTATCTTCAAATATCACATCCCCTTTTGTAAACTAGAGGATGGTGATTTAGTATGCAAGTTCTACTTTTTTGGTATAACAATTAGTAATGCAAAGTAAGCAGGATTAAAAACTATATTTTTAAATTTTACTTTTGAACAATTTCTATCCTTTGAAGAATATTTTACTGTCTTTGAAAAATACATGCTACTTTATTTACTTAGCCTAAACCTACACTAAGTTGAACACATTTGTAAATATTCATTTCGTATCATAATTTAAAAAAAAAATTAAATCTGACACTGTGTTGTTTTTGTTTAGTGCAAAGCTGCACAATCAGCTATGTATGCTCTTTCCACCACATGAAATTGAACACCAGATGTTAGCACTGTAGGTTCATAAGCTTACTGCTGACCCACTGGGGAACAGCTAACATTTATAATCAAGAAATTTCTTAATAATACTAACAATTGTTTATCTAAGCATAAAGCTATAAAATAAGCTACTTGCACCTGTGTAAGATTCTGGCACGGGCCTGTGTTAAAATTTCCTCATCTCACCCATTAGTTTTCAACCACAGAAATAAAACTTAATTACTTGGAATATTGTGTAATAACTTTAGAAAATATATACTTTTTTAATTCAGTGTTTTTAGCAATGCAGTAATGTTATTCTACATAAATACAAGTAGCAAAAAATAAAAAATAACTAACTGTAAAGTATATTTTTTTGTTATAGCTTAAACAGTGATAGTAGTAGTTTTCAACTTAAACAGCTTCAACTAAAGTTCTCCAATGGAAACTTAACTGGTTTCTACTCGATTTACAATTGAAATTTAGGTGCTTTCAGAAGTTTGATTGCCAGCTCTCGGAAGAATAAGTAACATAATAAAGATTTTATATATATATATACACACATAAACACACACATTAAAACACCATTTTAACTTGTGGCAGTACTAACATAAACATTGATTTCTTTAGTGAATAACCACAGTAAATAGAAAGAAAACTGTCAGAAATCTTGATATTAGAAAAATTAGTTTGAACAAATTTGTGCATCCTCTTCAGTCTCATGTGAGACTTCTGACAGTTTGTTTCATTTACTGTGGTTTTTCACTAACTGCTACACATGTTAATTTATTATTATTGATTTCTACATGTTGCTCTGTAAAATCTTAATAACTAAATGTTAAAAACCATAAAATATATGAGTGAATATATATATATGAAGAGCTTAGATGCTAAAGGCAATATACACAATTCTTCACAAACTTGAGATGCCAATGGCATTATATTAATGGATATACAGTAGTTCAACTAAAAAAAAAAAGTGGAGTTTAGGAAACAGACACTTTTTGAAAACACATTCATGTAGTGTCATTTTAATTGCTTTTAAAAATACTCTACTTCTGAATAGAGTACCTTTGTGTCATGTCTGCAAAATAATGTTTAATGTAGATATTATGATAAATAAGCCCTAATGATTTAAATTAATAGAAATTATGCAAACAACTGGGTCATAAGTGCATTTTATTTTACTTTCTAAAAGTATGAATCCCAGAATTTTTTTTACTCTTCACTCTCGAATAAAAGCAAAATCCTAAAAGATATATTTACTTTTTTGTGTGTGTTTTGTGGGATGGAGAGGGAAAAATATTTTTTCTAGTATTTTGTCCCTTGGATAAGAAGTTTTTATTCTAAAATTCCACACTCCTGTTGCCTTAAATAAAATTTATGATAATTTTTTGTAAAATTAAAACTAAAATTCAGACAGATATTAATAAACCTTACTGAAAGTTACAAATTTTCTCTATGTAATATAATTATAATCATAGGCTAAAAATCAGTAAAACATTCAAGGTTTTAATCATGTTTATACAATGATTAGATGCCAATGATGACTAATCTGAGAAGGTAGCCTAACAAAATGCTACATTTCTAAAAAAAATCTGAAATTCACATATGAAATTTAAAATTGTAACAGCTGTTGTATGAATGCAGTTGCTGAAAAAAAACAAAAAACAGGAACATAAGAAACCCCTATTCGTATACTTATTATCAATTTCGTTACTCTTGCATAGTGTATAAATAGTTTAATTACGTGGTACAATACCAGCTACTGGCAGACTGAAAAGAACACTTAATACAAACCATAATATAACAAGTTAAATAATGAGGTTAATACCAAAAATAAACATACAAATTTTCATCATCAAATATTTTATTCCAATATATCTAATAAAACAATATATGTGACTCTGTTTTTCATGAAACATAATAAAAACACAAAATATACATATTCTAATTATAACATACATTACTGTGTGTTAAACATTTCTTATCAACTGGAATGGTATAGTAAACATTTACTTCCTCTATTACAGTAAATTGACAAACAATGATTTATAAGCAATTTAAAATGGTTTATTTTTTGTGGAATACTACACGTTTCAACAGAACACTAGTTTGTCTTCTTCAAGTATGAAACTGTCGAAACACGCAGTATGTTCCCCTCAAAATAAACCATTTAATTATGCTTATAAATAGTTTCATACTTAGCGGTAATAGGACCTATACCTTTTCAAGACGGGTTATGGGTGAAAGGCCATGTCATCTCATTTGTTGACTCGCATTCAAAATTTCATTAAACTATTTCATGAATTTATGTCAATAACTTTGGTATCAAACTGCAGATTATAATCCAAATTTTAGTACTATATATTATTCAATTTCTTAATTCAAAAACAAATATTAAAAAAGCACAGATAAACATCGATTTTTGTGTGCCACAAGGTATGTTGAATGCAGCACTGGTTCAAATTAAATGTTTGTGAAGCTAAAATACTAAGTCTATAATTTCGAACGAATTAGAAATTCAAATTACCGATATTGACAAGCTAGAATATAAAATAAAAGGCTCTTATCTGTTAAATTTGCTAAGATATTGCTGACGTAATAAATCAAACAGAGTTGCACCCCGCCCACCTCTTTCCATTTTTGGAAATGCTCCCTTATATACACTTACTTCTATATATGACACAAATAACTAATCGGAAGCTCAGAATGTCCCTCTAGTAGCTTTCTCAGCCACTAAGTTACTAAGCTTGATAAATTAGAGTGTAATTCTATGGTATAAATGTAGTAATTAATGATTTTTTATTTATTCAAATGTATATATAAAACCTAAAATAAATATTTTGCTTCATATCCTCCACGTGCAATTTTTTAAAGGCTTAGCAACCTACGTCAAGCAGCAACCGAGTACAAAGGTTGTAACTAGAAGAGATAATTGTTTGCTTTACTTCTTTAGTTACTGTTCCATATTTTAGGAAAAATATGTTTAAGAGCCTATTTCAAACTAGCAATAATCTATCTACATATATAATGTATAATAATTGAAATGTGACTGTATTTTACAAAATACTAGTCTACTAAAACACAGCCAAGACAAGTTACTTTGTATAGACCAAAGGTCAGTTTTATGTTACTTGATATGGTAACATGAGTGCACGTGAGCCACATAATTGTGTATTGTTAGCCACGCATGGCTGAAAGGTCAATATAATAAATATAATAGATATATATATAAATGTATAATGTTATGAGATTTAAGCTATTTAATCTAAACTTTTATGTTTTTGTGTTATAGTTTGTGTTCATTCTAGAATGAAAGAAGCATAACTTATATTTATATCCTAATTTTTATGGTGGTTGCAAGATCAGACAAATCTACTGAAAATAACAGATAAAATAGTTTTTTCCAAAGAAACATTTGATAACTATCTCAACATTATAAACATTTCGCATGTGAAATTTCAAAAATTTGAAAGAGTTAAAACACACAAATGATTCATCTTTTAATGTTTACAACTGTGAAATGAAGTCAATATTGCAGAGTTCTAATACATACCTCAATACATTTATAAGCTATCCTCAATATTAGTTGACATATTACATCTATCTCTTATTACTCCCTGGATGTAATATTGTGACAACACTACAACTCTTCATTTGCTAGATCTGCAGCACATGCTCAGAATAGTACCTGACCAAGATATCATTCTATTTTAATAATCAAAAATATTCAGTACATTTTCTATATTTTACTGCAGAAACATTACTCGCAGACATTAATCCTGTACATCAAAGTTGCAGTAACATCACAAAACGAGGTCCAAAAACTGACAGAGGTTAACTCAGTGCAATACCTAGAGTGGGGAATATCTTATACAAATATACAAGTAATTTACAACTTGCATTAAAATGACAAATCAGCAAAGATGCATCAAAGGCAAGTAACAATTGCAAGACAAATTTAAAGATTTTATTTTGTGTAGAGAAATAATAAAAATATTTTGGGTTTTTACTTTTAATTAAGCATAATAAAACTCATATTTTAAAAATACTTTCTAAAATTTAAAAATTATAAAAAAAAAAATATTTTCCTTATTGGATGAAATACCTGATTTTCAGATGTTTCCTGTATGGTACAATACGTATTTCCAGCACATAAATTGGGGAGATTGGCAGGACCAAAATCATCTAGACTCATAACAGCATGAAGTTCTCCCATCTTGTTTCTATTTTTTATTTGAATAACAGGTTTGTGAAAAATGCTTAAACTACATTCTTAACAGTGTGATATTATATTCAAATTATATTTGAATACATTATATGTTTGGTCAAACTTGTAGATCTAATACACTACATATTTGAGATGTAATGAAATTTATTATATCACTGTAAGCTCATATGAAAGGAAATGCAAAAGTAGTGTTAAAGTATTAGGTCGTCAAGAAATTAATGTTGCTTTTTTTAGATGAAAAAACCTGAACAAATTACATATCGAAACAAAACATTTATTAAATGAAATAGTCTCCATTTTCATCAATGATGCTTTTCCATCTTACAATCAGATTGTTAATGCCCATTAAAGAAATCA
>NW_013666741.1:71668-76576 GCF_000517525.1 Limulus polyphemus
TGATTTCTTTAATGGGCATTAACAATCTGATTGTAAGATGGAAAAGCATCATTGATGAAAATGGAGACTATTTCATTTAATAAATGTTTTGTTTCGATATGTAATTTGTTCAGGTTTTTTCATCTAAAAAAAGCAACATTAATTTCTTGACAACCTAATAGTTTCAACGGGAAAACAACAAATAACTATAAAAAAAAAGAATAAAACCTACCCATCTGAACTGTTAACAGAAACTTTGCATGTTGAGATCCTTCGAACACCAACAATCTCTTTTTCACTCTGAAAAAATAAAAAATAAAATAGTACTTAAGTATCTCATAAATATTTTCATAATTTCATGAGCCATATTTCTAAATGCTGAAATCATCCAATTAGTAAAGAACTGCTATGGATTAACCATGTAGCATTTTTGGTGTCCACATGTAGCAAAGGTGAGAAAAGGAATGAAAATTGACATAAATATGCACAGGAAAATGTCCTTAAAGCCACAGCAAAATGATGTCAAATAATGATTTACTTGCTTATGAAAAATAAAATAAGAAGGCAAGCACATTTCTTGATCAAGCAATGAATACCGAAGCATGTGTAAAGAAAAGTAATGACGAGAAGGCAAGTACAGGTTATGACCAAGCAATGAACACTGAAACACACAGAAGGGAAAGAGAAGATGAAGGTAAGTACAGTTTATGATCAAGCAATGAACACTGAAACACACAGAAGGGAAAGTGAAGATGAGAAGGCAAGCATATTTCATGATCAAGCAATGATCATTGAACCATAAAAGAAAAAGTTAAGATGAGAAGGTAAGTACAGTTTATGATCAAGCAATAAACACTGAAACACACAGAAGGGAAAGTGAAGATGAGAAGGCAAGCATATTTCACGATCAAGCAATGATCATTGAACCATAAAAGAAACAGTTAAGATGAGAAGGTAAATACAGTTTATGATCAAGCAATGAATACTAAAATATACAGAAGGGAAAGAGAAGATGAGAAGGCAAGCATATTTCATGATCAAGCAATGATCATTGAACCATAAAAGAAAAAGTTAAGATGAGAAGGTAAGTACAGTTTATGATCAAGCAATGAATACTAAAATATACAGAAGGGAAAGTGAAGATGAGAAGGCAAGCATATTTCATGATCAAGCAATGATCATTGAACCATAAAAGAAAAAGTTAAGATGAGAAGGTAAATACAGTTTATGATCAAGCAATGAATACTAAAATATACAGAAGGGAAAGTGAAGATGAGAAGGCAAGCATATTTCATGATCAAGCAATGAATACCGAAGCATGTGTAAAGAAAAGTAATGACGAGAAGGCAAGTACAGGTTATGACCAAGCAATGAACACTAAAATATACAGAAGGGAAAGTTAAGATGAGAAGGTAAGTACAGTTTATGATTAAGCAAGGAATGTTAGCTTATAGAAGGAAAAGTGAAATCTCAGATACTTAGTAGCATTTCACATGCTGCAAGGCTGTTGTTCAATAATTGTTTTAATCTTTTGATGTACAGTTTCTTCAATCTTCATTATACGCACTGCAAACAATTTCGAATTCTCCTCCTGTACTTTTCATTCACAATATCTGTTCACATGTTTGTAAATACTCGAGTTATTGTTCATGGTAGACCATAAATATTCTTTTATACATACATACATGTTCCAAGTAGCATATAGTTAAACCAACATAATCTCATTCACAGCAAGAACAAACATATGATAAATCACGTAAGAGAGTTGAAATCAACCTCATCCTTGAATTAAAAAAAAGTCCTCTATTCTGAGTGTCGATTTAAAAACCACTCAAAGAGATATTTGTGGATAATTTGTATTTATGATGTTCCTGATCTTTTTCTCACTTTATAGCTGTTTTTCTCCATATCTCAGGATTAAAGAAACTGTGCATGAAAAGATTAAAACCATTGTTGAATAACAACCTTGCAGCATGTGAAACACTAGTAAACATGATGATATTTCTTTTTTTTTGTTTCTTTGAAGTGGATTTGTTTTAAGGAAATATGAAGATGAAAAGGCAAGTACAGTTTATGATCAAGCAATGAATATTGAAGCATATAGAAGGAAAAGTGATTGGCTTGTTTTAAATTTCGTGAAAAACTACACAAGGGCTATCTGTGCTAACCGTCCCTAATTTAGCAGTGAAAGACTAGAGGGAAAGCAGCTAGTCTATACCACTCACTGCCAACTCTTGGGCTACTCTTTTACCAATGAATAGTGAGATTTACCATCACATTATAATTCCCCACAGCTGAAAGGGCAAGCATGTTTGATGGCACAGGGATGCTTTTACCAATGAATATTGGGACTGACTGTCACATTATAACAACCCCACAAAGAAAGAGCAAGCATGTTCAGTGATGGCGATTTGAATCTTCGACCCTAAGCTTGCAAACCAAGCATCTTAATCACTAGGGCATGAGATAAAGGAAAGATAAGAAGGCAAATACAGTTCATGATAAAGCAATGAATGGTTTAGCAGATGAACTTAAGCAATCAATATTTTCAAGAAAAATATTTGTGGAAGAATTTTCTAAGATAAATAACTGATACACTGAGGTACTAAACAAAATGGGATGATCAGAAAAATATATGACCTAGAAGTTGAAGAAAAACTGAAAGCTATGTATGGAAAAAATATATCCATTGAGAAACCTAGATGTTCAGATTTAGTGTTTAAGTGAAAAAAAAAACAGCAAGTAATCACTTCAGCAAAGGCATGGAATTGCTATCTAACAGTAATGCATATAAGGTGAGAGACACCAGTGCTGAACTAATATAGTACAACAAAATACAAGTTTTATGTATATTCTTAGAAGACATGTATCTTATGTAATTGGCAACTCTGAATTCTACACTTTAACCAATTTAACAATGTAAATCATATCTCCTTAACATCAGTATTATTTTACACAAAAAGGCACATAACAATGTTATTTGTAGTACAGAAGAATACACCGAGAAAGTTAAGTTTGTTCATCCACAGATGTCTTAGGATAATTCTTAAAGTACAGTAGCCCACAAAGATTTCAAAAAAGAAGTGAGAAGAGAAACAGCGCAAGAAGAAACAATGGTAAACATCACAAGAAGGAAATAGATATGGATAGACCATGTGTTATGGAAAGAACAGGACTACATCACAAGAGTCCTTGTTCTGGACTCATGAGGAGATAAGCAGAAGGGAAGACACAAACAACATGAAAAACATCAACTGAAGCCAAACTGAAATCCAAGCCAAAACTGACCTGGAGACAAACCCAAGCGATGACCTAAGGTAGAGTGCACTAATAAGACCTTATGCATCACTTGAGTTAGAGGTTTAAATAAGATGAATACACTTTCAATAAGCCATGACATAATTGTACACTGCCAGAAAATAAGGGCTGATGGGACTAAAATTACAGTTATTGGGTTGCATCATGATTTGGGAAGCAAAGACTTAATCAAGTTTATGAATGCATGTGGATATACTGCTTTATATGTGGCCACTATGTTCCCAAGTTCTTTGGTAAAAGACCAACTACTGAATGGTGTTAGTACTTTCATGTCAAAAGAACTGCTGCCACGATCATCAGTGTTACACATTAGTTGATGCTGCAACTGATAGTTTTAATCAGAGTGAAGAAACTGGATAGAAAACCAATTACTCATTCTGTGGCAACTCTATCAATGCAATAATGAATCAGTGATCATTCATAGTATCCCATAATCAACTGGCAAATAATCTGACTTATCAAATTTAGATGATCCTGAACATGAAGTTGTTTGTCACCAGAACCGTTAGTAATAGATGATAATATCAACTGTGAAACCAATGCAAGCTTACCTTCACAACAAAAGGCTATAACTCTAGATCTCGTGAGGATGTCATCACAATCTCTACAGGATAAACATGCTATTCCATCTTAGAAACCATAAATTGCTATCCAGACTAAATGTCATCGACCTGTGGCAATAAATCAGTACTTACCATTCATTCATGCTTTGCCAACTGATCTTTACACAATTTATATGTTTTTGATCAATGTGGTAACTGTTGCAAAAAATCTGGGATAAGGCCATACATTTAGTAAAATACTAAATGCTGGTGGCTTATATGGAATATTTACTAAGCCTGAAGCCATACATTTAGTAAAATACTAGCTGCTGGTGGCTTACATGGAATATTTACTAAGACTGGAGCCATACATTTAGTAAAATACTAGATGCTGGTGGCTTACATGGAATATTTACTAAGACTGGAGCCATACATTTAGTAAAATACTAGCTGCTGGTGGCTTACATGGAATATTTACTAAAACTGGAGCCATACATTTAGTAAAATACTAGCTGCAGGTGGCTTACATGGAATTGTTGCGTCAGTGAGGTCATGTGACTAGTATTACGCCACTTCTTTCTCGAACCTTCCCAAGATTACTAGATTTGGGGTAGTCTGGTATATATAAGATGGTGACAATGTGACGGGACAATGTGTAGGTAGTGAGTAATTGATCTGCAGTTAGAGAGTACTGTTGAAGTTAACGTTCGTTGTTATAGCATTTGTTTTAGCGCGATTGTTGAAATTAAGTGTATCATAAGGTTATATTCAGAAAGAATAAACCAGTTTTATTTAAGAAAGGACTTGTGTCGCTAAAGTTTCGTCGGAACGAAGTTACGGAAAATTAACTAACGAACGAAGACATAACAAATTGGTGTCAGAGAGTGGGATAAAAAAAAAATGCCGCTTCTCGTTTCCCTGCCATTAAGTCTGCTAGGCTGTAGTTTGATTTCTTCTTGTTTCTTTTAAGAGACAACAGCAGTTGCAAGAAAACCTGCAACAATGGCAGCTCGAACAACAAAATAAACAAGAAAAGAAACAAGAAGAACGAGAAAAGAAACAAGAAAGA
>NW_013666741.1:77508-88718 GCF_000517525.1 Limulus polyphemus
AAGACGTGTCACCTGAAAAAGTCACTGTCGAAGAAGAAACTGTACTCAGTTTTGAGAAGGGAAACGGTGAAGCTCTTGATGAAGTTACTACCACTGATGTGACTGTTACCGATGATAGGACATTTCCTGATGAAGCAGATGAACCCCACATGAAGCAGAAGCCAACGAGATGGAGGCCAGTACGGAAGAAGATACGTCCCGTAAAATTAAGAGACTTTGTTGAATTGTAATTTTGTGTTTGTAATTCTGTACATTTAATTAAGTTATTGTTAATTGTTATTGGTTTAATGTAAGTGGCTATTGTTCGGGACGAACAATCAGTAAGGAGGGGGGCAGTGTTGCGTTAGCGAGGTCACGTGACTAGTATCACGCCACTTCTTTCTCGAACCTTCCCAAGATTACTAGATTGGGGGTAGCTGGTATATATAAGATGGTGACAACGTGACGGGACAATGTGTAGGTAGTGAGTAATTGATCTGCAGTCAGAGAGTATTGTTGAAGTTAACGTTCGTTGTTATAGCGTTTGTTTTAGCGCGATTGTTGAAATTAAGTGTATCGTAAGGTTATACTCAGAAAGAATAAACCAGTTTTATTTAAGAAAGGACTTGTGTCACTAAAGTTTCGTCGGAACGAAGTTACGGAAAATTAACTAACGAACGGAGACGTAACAGAATATTTACTAAGACTGGAGCCATACATTTAGTAAAATACTAGCTGCTTATGGCTTACATGGAATATTTACTAAGACTGGAGCCATACATTTAGTAAAATACTAGCTGCTGGTGGCTTACATGGAATATTTATTAAGACTGGAGCCATACATTTAGTAAAATACTAGCTGCTGGTGGCTTACATGGAATATTTACTGGGACTGGAATATATGTCAGTGCAAAAGGCTGAACAATGATTTAAGGAAAACAATTATCCCAAAGCATTTGTGGACTCAACAAAGGAAAAATATCTTTCATTTGTTATTTAATGCCTTGTTGGATTGATTAAATAGACAAAAAAAGATTACTCATTTCAAATGAAATGAAGACTGCTGTGTTATCAACATTGATTATTAATATATCACAGCTCATTAAATATGAACTTCAAAATTTCATGGACAATTTTCAGAGGAAAAGGAGTGGCCAATTTGAAACATTTGGGTATTGGTACAACTTTCTAAGCTGTTAGCATATTACAGCTCCATTTAAATTGCACTGATAGAAATAATGAATATTATCTACCTATCAATTCAATTTCTGAGACAGTTCTTTGATTCAGGAAATCAGGGTCAAACAATTATGCTAAGGATATACAAATATGAAACAGTTGGAAAATAAGAAACAATGAGTGGTAGAAGACCTTAGGAAAGCAAGTTTTATTATACAAAGCTAGCTAACAACATTGAATTGTGTTCCATTTGACCAACTCATGTAGAAAAGAATGAGTCAAATATTTAAAAGATATATCACAACAAAGACAATATCCATTTGATACAGTATCTGTTCAAAAAAAGGATTGATCAATACCACTACAAGAATTGTAGCATCACCTGATACTGAAAAGGATCTGGTACGAGGTGTAAATAATTCAGTGTGAATCATAGTAACTTATACAAATATACATATCAGAGAATTATAGATTTGTAAATTTCTCAAAAGTTGACCATTATACAAAAACAATGACAAATTAAGCACAGCAGCTAAAGACAGATTGAGAAGTTTTGTTCTGATGCTTTGTTGTGATTTTAACTAAAAAAAATGTAAAATCAGAAGAGATTCTAAAACATGAACTGGCAAGACTTTTATCATATCTTTTCAGTGATGATGGAACAATTCACAAGATAGTCAAATCTGAACTGGCCAAATGGTAGAATCTGGATGTGAGGAACTTTAAGATATCCAAGCAAAAAAATGTACTTTGGAAAATAGAATACATAAGTGATGGGATGTCCCTTATTCAAAACCTGAAAGATCAACTTTTCAAGCACTCTGGAAAACAGAATACATAAGTAATGGGATGTCCCTTATTCAAAACCTGAAAGATCAACTTTTAAAGCACTCTGAAAAATAGAATACATAAGTAATGAGATGTCCCTTATTCAAAACCTGAAAGATCAACTTTTCAAGCACTCTGGAAAACAGAATACATAAGTAATGAGATGTCCCTTATCCAAAAACTGAAATATCAACTTTTCAAGCAAAACACTTATTGACCATTGTCAACAGAATAAGTGTCATCAGTCTTTTACAGTTATGGTTGGCCATTACAACAGAAAAAATAAGATATTTAGAATTCAAGACATTGTCATCATGTATTGTTCCAAACTGCTATCTAACTTTGGAAATACGTCAGAATTGATTAACTTTGTGTCATCACACCTGTAGGAACATGAAAAGGAAAGCATTCCTATGCACAAATGTGTTGTACTAGAATGACATTATGGCAAGAGTGAAGTTGTGAAAGAAAATATACCAACAAAAGTTAGGGAAGTAGATGATAATTTTCCCCACACAAGAAGAGGCAAACACCCAGATGATACTCCATGCCATTCAGATGAGAAAAAAATGTGAAAGGATATAACAGTAAAACGTAGTGACAAAGCTGTTTTGCTGCCACTTTTGTAATATTATGTAAAAGGGAAAATTGGTGTTGAGACACTCATGCAAGGAGGCCATCAGACCAAATAAATGAAGAGAAAAAGACTCATTGCTAACAAGAGACCTCACATGTAAATGCTTGTCAGCTAGATACACATGCAAATTGGGTAAGTGATACTACATGTGACCTATACAGGATTAGCAAGAAAATTGGCACAAATATCTTTGAAAAATACCAGGATGACCTCAAGTATTTCAGTATATGTGTTTTACTATAAAGTATTGTATTTACCCTAGGTTGGTCTGGGTGTTTATTTATAACATGAAAATTACCTTTCACTCAGAGGTTTAGCAAATTTACAAACAAATATTTAGTATAAATATTTCAATAAAAAATTAATTTTTGTATACAACACTTATATATTTAACTAAACATTTGCCAAATTTTGTGAAGATATAATTAATACCTTTAGAGTCATAGTATATTTAGTTTCATGACTACATGGTGGTTACAAGGCTGCTCAAGTTGACCAATCATATATACAGATGGTTAATCATTTTTAAAAGATTTTGTCAGCCATGTTACTGAATATTTACATGAGTGAGGAAAAATTATAATGAGTTCCTGAACAATGTGTGGATAAATTTTAAATTCTACAATTAGGAACGACCTGAAGGTAAAATGAAGTGTGCTATGCAAGACATACCATGTGTCTGCTACTCCTCTACTTTAATATAGAATGTCTCAAAATGTTCATATATGTAAGTTTATTTCATGTAATACAGAACATCAGTCAAGAAAGTGACTAAGTTTCTTTCACCATACCTACCTAATGTTCTGGGTCATTCACTTTTGTCTTCATATCAGAAATATTCCTGTAAATTTGTACATACACTATGTGAAAGTAGACAGGAATCTTTTCCACTGGCGAGCCACGTGTCCCCTCGAGAATATAAGCTCCCATATTTTGCAATGGGAATGATCAAAAGTCAAGGGGGTAGCACATATATACTGAGAAGCTAGTACTGTGGTTTTCTTTATATAATGCTCTGTTTTTTCACTTTGAACAATTTCTTAAATAAACATAATGAGCTCTCCTGTAAAAGCATTATCCTTTGTCAATACACACTTTTTATTCTGTTTATTATCTGAATAAAAACTGTTTCATTTGGTAATACATTGATTCCAGTCTCTTTAATTATTCAAACACAGTCAAAATAACACATTTCAGACTTGCTTCACAATATATTTTCTGTCCAACCTCATGAAGTCATTTTGCTTCAAAAATTAGCATGACAGAAAAAAAATATTTGTATTGTATGCCAGTAATCATAAACACAGAGAAACTTTCAGTGTGTTTTGTATCAAAACAAACAAAATTTAGTTTTATAAACTAAAACTTTATAGGAAACATTCAAAAGAATGCATACAGGAAAACATAGAAATTAGTATTTGGAATCTATAACAAGGGTAAGCATTTTTAATTGTTTCTAAAAAAAAATACTCACAGTGAAATGAATGTCAAACTTTCTTTCAAAACTGCAAGTTCATACAAATATCAAATACAAAAATATTATATTTGCAGAAACTACATAACCTACAGAAGTTTAATCTCAAGTTTCAAACTATTTCAACTAGTAGTTTGTTTTTCTGCAATTCAATAAAACAAATTAGCACCAGAAATAATAGTTACAGAATGTTTTATGCAGTAGGTTTTGGGTGCATATATATAGTACTACCATACTTAAAACAAACATGATGCTATTTTATACTATTATTATTGTTATAATAATAAGTATTGTGCATGCGCATTAACATAATTAAAACTATGCAAAACTTTCAATACAGCATGGTTTCTTGTTAATGTGTGTTTATGATGGTGGCCACCATTTCCTACCTTTTTAACACTTTCACATCTTTTTCTGTGCATGTCATGAGGTTTTTAGTGAGTTATGTTGAAAATTTAATTAAACTACTTTCTTAGCATGGTATATGAATACATTTAGCATAAAAACATAGATAATAATCAAATTTTAATACTATACAAGTTTTAAGTTCTTGATTTTATAAGACAATTTAAAAAAATAAAATAAACATAACTAACAAAGAAAAAAAAAAGGAATACCTTCATAATAGTACAGTACTAGAGGATATTTTTACACCAGCGTATATATATATATATATATATAGAGGTATTTTACTTTTTCTTATGAGCATATGAACTAATGGTACCACACTACAAAGTAATCAGAAATCAGAATTTAAGATGAAACAAAAAACTTAGTCATACATTAAAAAAAACAAAGAAATAATCCTTTTTTCACAAAATTAATAAAAAAGTCCTTTAAAATGTAAGAAATAATTATAATACACAAAATGAAACATTTGACATAAAGTCTTTTACACAGCACATTAACTCTTTTACTACGGGCATCTTTTTTGACGCATGTCATAAGGTTTTACTGAGTTACATTCAAAATTTAATGAAACAACTTTCTCATCATGAATAAATTTTATATGAATAAGTTTGGTATAAAAACATAGCTAATAATCCAAATTTTAACATTATGTAAGTTTTAAGTTCATAATTTCATATGGCCATTTAAAATATCATGAATTTCCCTTAGTATGAGAATTGTGACATTTGCTCTTTAGGTATCTCCTCTTCTCTAATATATTAACCAACCTTCCAACAAATACAAATTTAACATAAATTACTCATTATAATATTGTAATCACTCAGGCAGAGCACAATTTTCATAGATTTCAATCTTATTTGATTACAGAGCCATAAAATAGAAAATTAGAACCCTTTTACCATGCTAACCTTTCACATCCTCTCTTTCAGAAATTGCCAATAGTTCTCTCTGATATTTAATATTAAGACATTTATAACCAACAGAAAACCAAGTTCTTAATCCATCATATAAATTAATATACTACATTACTGAATAGAGTTCTTTAAACATTTGTTCACTGATGAGGAGTGGAATTCTCCGAAACTAGTCTGGCTCATAGACACACCCCTAATGAAAGAATAGACCATTCCAAGTTTTTACTTATTGTTAAACAAATGTTTAAACAACTCTATTCAATTATGTACCAGCTGCCCAATGTCAGCTAACAATACAAAGAATTAAATTGTGGCAGAGTGCTACAAGTTCTTCAATTACCTATAGAATGATAGGTTTCTTTTTTGTGAGTGTAAAACACTTAAGTACACCATTTAATATACTAAATTATTTTCTGTACAGAGAATTGTGTATTTCACTTCTAGTTCAAACTTTATTCCCATTGGAAACACGTCGGTAAGCATAGCTGAATTTTTAAAGGCTCTTGTTGCATAGTTAAAAAGCCAGAAGAAAACTGTGATAGTTAAGGGACATTATCTGCTTTATGTGTGTTATTATTCTGTGTATTTTGGTGTCGTATTTAATTAAATCAAAATTACTTAGTGCAGTGGTACCATTAGTATAAAAAAGTAAGGTTAATTGTCATTGACAGTCGACAGCCAAAAAGACCCAGGCAAGTACCGTATTTCCTTTTTTTTATTTGTATTCTTTATTTATTATTATAAAAGTAACTAAAATGCAAAACCAAGAACATTTTAGGTGTGATAGGGTAAAGCAGAGAATAAAAATAATAAAATTTTCATAGGTACACTCACGAGCAACTAGTGAGTAGCTTGTGCATTACGTAATTTGATAGTGTAACGTGAGTTATCCATTTGGCAAGTAATTTACAACTTATATGGTATGAATATTAGTTAGACACAGTTCAAAATGCAATAAAACAATAAATCTAAGTATAAACAGATGTATACTGTTACAGGTTTAGCAAAATTTTCATCGTTTAAACCCCGACTATAAAATTTTTTATGCTGTTGTTCATTAAATGAACTTACTATAAATGTGGATGCAGATGAATCAAGAACAGCACGAAGAGAAATCCTTGCTGTGCCTACAGACTGGTCATTCTTACTCTCCATTTGATCCTTTTGAACAACTTCAACAAGCAGTGGAATACTGTAGGAAATATGAAGTATATAGTTTCAGAAATTAATATAACAACTTTTTACTTAAGTTTATTGTATGCTAACTATTAACAATTACAAAATGCTTAATCATTATCATCACAAATTATTTTGATAAAAATAAGTTTGTTATCAAATTGCATGTTTGAAAATTATAAATGCACCACCCTTTAGTTATAAGAATATGCTATGGATCACTGTCCTAATACACTGCTGCTTTTCTGTGAAACATGGTTCAAATATTGTTCCAGTATCTGACAACTGGGAAAATTGAATAAACCTTTCAAGATAGTCAGAAAGATATTCCACTGGGTTAAGACCTGGGATGTGGGTAGGCTATTCCAACATATTTATACTGCTATTCTGAAATCATGTATGCCTTGTAAATGTTCTAACACAAAAAAAGTATGATCCTGCTAAAATAATAGACTGGATTGTTGACAGAACAAAACAACAATAAAAACATCATTATGACCTCTGGAACATGTTCTTTTAAGATTTCTTGATAAGCATGGCATGGAACCATTAAATTATAACCCCACAAGTCTTATGCATTATGTTGGATATACAAGACTGTTTAGCTTAATAATTAACTAGTTTATTTAGTGATTTGATATTTAATGAATATTTAGTTTCATAACAACTGTGTTAAAAGTTCATTATTTTAAGAGTAATGGTTTTGACAAATTTCGTTATGTAACTTGGTAAGAGTTGTACACTGTGTGTGTAGTTCAACTGTTGTAGTATTGTTGACATCATCTTTCTCGAAACCTCTAACCTCACTATGTAAGTATTGTTACATCATACTGCCTTCTAGTTTGCAGAAATTTGAGGCCTAAGGTGGGCAATGTATAAATATAGGCGATAGGTGCCAAGTGAGTAAAAAAACAAATAATGTCAGAAAAGTGAAGTTAGTGAAAGTGAAGTTAAACTGTGTGATTGTTAGTTTAGCCATAATGGGTGATATTTTTATGTGAGTTTCACAATTTAACAGAGATAAGGAGGATAATTTGTCTTGTCAAAGGGTGTTCTAAAGTAATTGAACCAGTCTGTGTGGACTTTGACGAAAAGGAGACAAGTATTTAAAAGTTGAGATACAACTGTGGTAACCCACGGAGTAATGTAAGTGAACTTAACGCAAATTGTATAGTAAGAAACAGAGTCGAGAAAAATAATTTGCTTGTCAATTGAATTCTAAGGTAATTCAATCAGCCTGTGTGGACTTTTGACAAAAGAGATAATTGTTTAGTTTTATATACAACTGTGTACAAAATTTTTGATCATATGTTTAACTTGTTTTGAATATATTATCTTAAAACATGTGGACTGTGTGCTGTTCGTTTATTGTTCGAATTTATCCCCAAAAAGTCACAGAAACCTACTGTAAAAGAATCCCAGCCCACATATATAAAACCTTGACACACTGCAACTCACACCATAACTGTGAAATTGTTACAAAAATGATTTCAAGCACTTGTTTTCCTAATCATAACAAAAACTGTTTGTCACACTTTGGCATCACTTTCAGTTATGTAGTACTGTAAAGTTTCCAAAAACCACTTAATGTTAACATGCTTAGTAAACTGTGCTGACCCAGCATTCAAACTATCAAATCTCAGTATATGCATCAGCTTTCACACATTTTTAATTTCCTAAACATTACTACTATACATCTATCTAGTGTTTCTTTGAATCTATTCTCACTAAATTCCTTTGAATGGCATGTTGGATGGACTATGTCAAAGTTCAAGAAATGTCTGGAAATTTTTGGAAAAATAAATTGGTGTTAAAAGATTTACCAATAAACATAAACATCTTGGTAAGAAAAATTTTAATTATAAGCTTATTTGGCTTATATTCATACATAAGTCAATGACAACTAGAGAAAATAAAAAAACAACTAACAAAACATTCTAAGTAATGAATAATGTACTTCTCCCTCTTTCAAGCAGAAATTTTTATTTTCATTGAAAACGAAATGAGAATCCCTGTTTCTCATTCAATTCACTACTTTTAATGAGTTAGACTGGTTTTACAGAATACCAACCTTCACTGTAATCCATAACAACAGCAAATTAAAAAATAAGTCTGGGCCTCTTGTAATGGTGGTCAGAAAATTTATATGCAAGGCACTTGAGTTATCCTTCATTCATCACGAAATAATAATTTGTATAGGTATCTGAAAAAGTGTAGCATTAAAACTACTAAATCGGCTCAACTCCAGTGTTTATGTAAAGTGTATTAGGAAGCCACATCATCCAATAAGGTGATGGCTCAACTTCCTTGGTTTTGTAAATAGTATTAGGAGGCCACATCACCCAGGAAGGTGACAGCTCAAGTCCAGTGAGTGTGTAATAGGTATCAGGAGGCCACGTCAACCAGAAGGTGATGGCTCTACTCTACTGGTTGTGTAAATGTTAGCAGGAGGCTGCATCATCTGTGAAGGTGATGACTCGACTCCAGTGGTTGTATAAATGGTGTCAGGAGGCCACGTCGTCCAGTAAGGAGATGGCTCAACTCCAGTTTTGTTGAGTAAATGTGATCAGGAAGCCACATCAACCAGCAAGGTGATGGCTCAACTCCTCTGGAGGCCATGTCGCATCTACACCAGCAGAATACCACCACCCTACTCTCAACTGAATGGTTCTAACCTCTTCCTTTTGGAATGCATTCAGGAAGGTGCCTCCAATGTCGACCACTCCAGTGGCTTGGAACTGAAAAGGACTCCCATACTCCACTCAAGGAAAGGAGGGTGACAATGTAGTGGAGAGCCCAGAGGAACGTCATCACCGTAGACAGGGCAATGGGTGACCACGAAGCCTTATTTTAAAATACCAAGTTATTCACTCAAGACATGGCAAAGATGGGCAGCAATCCCCTTCTGCTTTACTAATGTAGTCCATAGGTGGTACGGTCAGGAACGGGCATGTTTATGAAGCAAATTATCACGGGGTAATTAAACCTCAAGCGATCTTGTGGAATGCCCCATCTCGACAGTGAGCATGCAAAGCCATGGACAAGAGAGTGAGAGTCAACATGGCTGACAGTGCAGATTTAGGGATAAAAAATACCTGGTCAGGCATCACTTGCCACAGAATGGGGTCCATGTGATAAAAAGGGAGAGAAAAGCCCATGAAAAAATAAAGAAAACTTACCAGTTAAAGTTGCAAGAACTGAAGTCTGAAGAATGGCCACAGATGCTAGATAAAACCCTGAGGCAGAGGAAATCACGATATTACTTAGATACAGGGAAGCGAACATACTGGGAGTAGTCCACATGACGGATTGTAGAATCTTCTCCATCAGACGATGAAAATGAGAAGCGAGGGAAAAGGTGAAATGTCTAATCTGATGGGAATAAACATGGAACAATGTACAGGAGAAATAAGGAAGGGAACAGTTGGCCAAACAAACCAAAAGACAGACCCAATTCGTAAGGGTAGAAGATGAAAGATCTTGAAGTGAGGAGGATTGCCAGGGGATAAAATGTCAGTTTTGCATACCCCAAAAAGCAGCAGTTCATTCTACGTAACAATGAAGTGCCATGACCAGACACAGAAGTCTATCTGGATCCATTCTAGGGTAAATATGGGATATAGAAGGAAGGGAAATAGGAGAAAAGGATGAACAACCCTCCCAAGCTGCTGAGGTCTTAGGAAAAATGGAATGATTGGGATAAAGACGATAGTAGGGTGATAAAGGGTACATGAAACATCAATGTCAGATGAAACAAGGAGCACAAGGAAAGTAGTTCAAACGAAGATAAATTGATGGCATGGAAGACCACATTAACCCGGGTACCCTTTACTGCGCATGACACAAGGTTTTAGTGTCTTACATTCAAAATTTTATTATACTACTTTTTGTTTATGTTATACCAATTAGAATAGCATAAAATCTTAACTAATAATCCATATTTTAATAATATACAAGTTCTTAATTCTACAAGGAAATATTTTTAAAAAATCCTGAATTTCCACTAGTGTAACACACGTGACACATTTTGTCTTAGCATGTCATCATCCCTATCTTATCTATCACCCCTCGTAAATGTACGAAATTATACTTAAAACACTCTATATAAAATCTTATTGCTCAAACAGACCTTAATTTTTATAGCCTTCAACTTTGTTTGGCTACATAGCTATCAAATAGAAAATCAGACCACTCCTGCCACACTGACCTGTCACCTCCTCTCTTTCACAATACATTGATAGTTCTCTCTTCTGTTTCATTATATATTACCTATAACCAATAGAAAGTCAAGGTCTTCATCTATCAAATGGCATATTGTATAACATTGCATTCTGAACAGATAACCATCAATTTCACTCTGAGTAGCAACACCATTCCCGTGGGAAAGATAACGACTAGCTTGGATGAATTTGTAACGGCTCTTTTTAGAAGTGAATTTGTCTACTTTTTGCATGTTATTGGTCTATATTTTTTGGTGTATTATTTAATTAAATAAAAACTGTTAAGTGCTTTACTATAATCACTAAAAAAATCAGGCAACCGAGGGCTAGAAAAAAAGAGATGGGGTAGGTACTTTATTTCTTGTTTTTCATATTTATTTTTTATCTATTAT
>NW_013666741.1:89500-93408 GCF_000517525.1 Limulus polyphemus
GGCCGAATTGTCCGATCCTGTTTTGAGATAGGGTACAGAAAATAACATATAAACTATAAATATTTAGTGAAAAAAAAACGTTTGAAATGCATTTAGGAGGTTTTAAGGATTACACAAAAGAGATGCGAGATTTTTGAGATGACGAAAAGTATTTTTAATTTTAACATGAAAATTACTTTTCACATGGACTATTCAAAACAAATACTCAATATATTCATGGACAAATCTTTATTTTATCAAAAATACTTCACTAAGAAATAAGACTTTTTGTATGTGAAAGACTTGTGATATTAACTGAAAGACTGCCAAATTTCATGAAGATATACCCAATATATATAGAGTTATAAATATTTAATTTATATGAATACGGAGGCATTCAACTAGACATTAAAAGGTATCTACTCAACCCCAACCATACAGATGAGGTTCCATGTCCCATTATCGGTTTTACAAGGCAGAGAACCTCACATCAAAACCAGCAGATTCAGTGTATGGTGGCCAGGGGAAGCAGACTGTTAGTGATATATACACCAACCCCTCCTACAAGTAAGCAGAGTGCTATACTGCAAGCAACCAGAATTATGATGAAGTAAGTAAATGGCATGCCCCAGATAAACTTCCAAATCAACTGTAGGAGACAGGAAGTATAACAAACCAAACCCAGACTTATGGGGCTGTGTATAAGCCTCAACTCAACCATAAGAACAGGGAATCATTCTGTACCTGATATTACGAGCACAAAAATAACAATTCTATCTCAACCATAAGAGCACCAAAAAACATCTTGCACTGTAGGAACAGGGCATCATATGTCCCGCAACTGGCATTACAATGCAGATGAAATCCCGAGCTCATCCACAGGAGCTGGGAAATGAAACATCCTGCAATAAGAATTATCAAGAAGGGAAACATCTATGTTTTAACTGTAGGAATATGGCACTGTTCACCTGAATCTGGTATTAGGAGGAGGATCCATCGTTGACTGGTCCAGCTCCCACAAACATCAGCACACCTGGAATTAAACCTCCAGGGAATAAAAAGAAGGAGGGTGACATGTAATGTTATAATGTGTGGTTGACACTCATGAGGAAGCCTCTAAGGACCAACACCCCAGCAGCTAGGAACGGGTAAGTGGCAAGGACTCCCAAACTCCACTCGAGAAAGGGTGGAGTAAAAGGTGTTGGGGAAGTCCAAAGAATGTCACACCATTGAAAGTGCAATGGATGACAGCTAAACCCTATTTCTGAAAAGTATACAGCTCCTGATTTATTCAATCAAAGGAGCAACCCGAATGGGCAGCATATCCCCTTCTGCTTTACTCATGATAGTCCATGAGTGATAGTCTGCCAGGTAATTATCAGCATTCTACATCGTGAGAAATAGATACATACCACAAGGTAAGCTGCTAGTGATCTTGCGAAATATATACTGAAGAAAAAGTAAGTTCCTGAGAGAAACATTTACTCAAGTTAGAGTCGAACAGCTGCATGTAGAATCACCACAGGAGGTAGATAACATCCAACAGAGAAGTACACAGCCAGATGGTGTAGGTAATGAGCGACAAGGTATAGGGAGGATGACGAAATGAGCTGCTAGAGACATGGGGAGATGTTGAATCCAATGAGTTGAGACATAATAAAGATGATGCCCTTCCCAGGAAAGGGAAGAGTAAGTCATCCTAATAAGCTGACAAACCCCAAACATAAGGGTGATGAAAGAGAAATCACATGACATGGAATGGTTCCAGGGAATAAACAAACCATAAAAGGAAGCCGTACGAGCCACGTAGCACCACAGAGCCCACACAGGATACAGGAGGCAATCCAGATCTCACCTGAAACAAATATGGGAAATTCAAGGGATGGAGATGGGTGCAAAAGCAGAATTGCCTTCACAGGTAGCTGAGGTCTTGGGAAGGAAGGATCAGTCTGTATATAGCACAATAAATGTAATATGATAAAGGGGTACAGGAAAAATCTATCCCAAAATGTCAGACCTATGATGACTGCAAGCCAGGAGGAGAAGGAAATAGGTCTTGAGGGAAAGATGATACAGAGAAGATGAAGCCAAAGGTTCAAAGAAAGGTTAGGAAAAAGAAAAAAGGACAACAGTGAGATCCCAATCAGGCACAGGAAAGACACGGTGAGGACGAATAGCATAAAAGGACCGAATCAGGGGGGAAACGATAGAAGAGGAGAAGACCCAGCAAAATCTGGTAAAAATGAAACATGATCAACAAGGCTGTTCTATAACCAGAAACTGTTTAAACCAAAAAATCCTGATTGATGAACCATGAAAGGTATAGAATGGAAGGATGGGAGGGTCAGTATCCATGTCGTAGAGAGACGAATGAGAAAAAGTAGTTTAATGTTGTTTGGAAACCAACAATATGGAAGGTCAGACTAATAGGGAAAGAAGAAAAGCAACACGCAGTGTCAGATCCTGTCTTCTTGCAAGAAATGAGGTTGACGAAAGGAGAGGAGACAGAGAGTGATGAAAATTGTACAAGCCGCAGGAGAGGGAACCGAGGCTGAGCTGGCCAAAATAGAGCCACCAAGAGAAGGCATCTACCCCTAAAGTCTCAGGATGAGGACCCGGAAACCAGAAAGATGGCAGGTTGTTGTTCAGATAAGTGGCAAATGCATCTACATGGGGAGTTCCAGGTGAGAGCATAACCACCGGAAATTGGAGAGTCGAGGGATGTCTCTGTAAGTAAAAAAAAAGGAACATGGATTTGGTACCTCCTTGCTTGGTTGTGTTTGAGACCACTGTGGAGTTGTCAAAATGCACCAAAACCACCTTCTCCCTTAGAAGATGGAGGAAATGAGACATACCTTGACGAACAGCTAAGAGCTCCACAACACTGAAATGAAGCCCAGATTCGGCCAACAACCAACTTCATGAAATCTCCTGAGTATTGAGATATGCACCACAACCTACAAAAGAAGCATCAGTAAAAAGATGCAGGTCCAGACAAGTAGGTGGAAGAAGAATACCAATCGTAGTACTGTCTCTGCCTAACCACCAAGCAAGGTCAATCCAAAGGGAAAAAGGAAGGACAACTGGTTGATCTAAGGGACCTGAGCTGAAGTGCCAACAATCGTGGAATCCACACTGGAGGGAATGCATGTAATCACAACCAAGGGGTATGAGAGCTTCCAAGGAAGACTACATCACCAAAAGAGCTGACAGAGAATAGGGCCTAGATAACTAACTGCTCCATATCCTGAAGCCATAGTGGAGAAGGCTGGGTCAACTGAGGTGGGAAGCTAAGGATACTCCCATGTGAACTAGATACTGAGGAGGGGAAAGGATGAACTTCTCCACTTTGATTAACCAACCCACACAAGCAGCCTCCTCCAGGAGCAAACAGGTGTCGTAGGAAGACATGGAACTAGAAGGAGCCAGAAGAAGCCAGTTATCCATGTAATGATGAGACCAGAGTCCTAACAAATGTAGATGTCGAGCAAAGGTCTGGACTACCTGACAAAATACATAGAAAGTTGAGGCAAATCCAAATGGAAGAGCCTGGAACTTTAAAACATTCCTCATGGATGAACTAAAGAAAACAACATGAGGATGGAGAAATGGGAACATGAAGGTATGCATCTGCATTGTTGAACTTAGTCATTCAAAGACCTGAAGTGAAAACCCAATGAAGAGACAGAAACAACTCTGTGGTGAAACGAGGAAGATCCAGAAACTTATGTAGACAGTAGAGGTCAATGACATGATTCTGATCACTGTTTTTCTTGAGGGCAATTAAAAGCCTACAGTAAAAACCCAGTTGAACAGGAAATACCAGCTTGATAGCTTACTTGAGAAGGTCTCTCACTGCCTCAGACAGACAACTGCTTGACACAGGATTCCTTGGAGGAGGGAAAGAAACTGGAGACAAGGAAAGAGGA
>NW_013666741.1:94381-117742 GCF_000517525.1 Limulus polyphemus
CTTATGAAGTTTCAAACAATTTCATCCACTAGTTTTATTGTTGGAATGAAATACAGCAAGACTTCCATTGGCTACTCAGAGTGATAGTAGCCCGGTGGTCATAGAGTTAAAAAAAAACTGCTAAGTGGCTTTGGAACATCCCAGCTAAAGAGAGTGATCCAAAAATACTTCTAATTTCAGATTGCTGGACCTTAAGTTCAAGCCTTGAATCTTTGTATACCATCCCTTGAAATGAATATAACCTCTCTTTAGAAAAGCATGGCATGGCACAAAAACAGTTACTATTGTAAGTAATCTTTGACTATGGTAGAGGATTAATGCAAATATGTTACCTTCCCACATCTGGCTTACAAAGATGTAGTGACTATATGCAGAACACCTACATACAAATTTAGAAAATTTTCCTGAATAAAACTAAATAGGCATAACCTTCACTAGTTATGAGGTAAAATAAGATGATATTTCCAATCATAACAGTATGATACTTTACAATAAAATGAGCTCTATCTCCTTATTTTTCATATAACAATAAAATTACAAATAGTTTTTATTCAGTATTTCACTCGTAAAGTTTCCTTGAAAGATACTAGGTAAATTTACCTTGTAAATGTATTATGCAGCTGGTGAATAGAAGTTGCAAAGTTAAAAGCACAATATCCATGGGGAAGGGTGACAATACTTCCTGGATTAACAGTTACACATGGATGTGTCAAAATTGGAGCTGAGCTTCCAAAGAAAGGATAGGAGTATCTACAATGTTATAAATGACAAGAAAAAAGGTTAAGATATTCTACAATGAATAAAAGAGAACACAAAATGAAATAAAATCTGTGTAGAATATGTAGCCAAATTTTGACAAAATCAAGACTATACTAGTCATTAGAAAATGCTGATGAAGGAAATTATATATTGCTTTTGGTTTTATTGATATTTATTAACATAGTAAAAAAAAAACAAATTAATTCACTCTTAAAAATAAAAAATAATTGATGGCTAGTCTGCTTGTAAAAAGAAATATAACACTTTGTAAAACTATAAAACAGTTATGGCACTTAAAAACAATTAATACTACTTGTTTTTATAAAGGCATAAAAAAGTTAAACATAGAATAAAAAATATTGGAAAAATACCAAAAGCATTAAGTTTTTTACTGACTTAGGTATGAAAAATTACTTCAGTGGATTAAATGAGATTCACTATACCTGAGAAAACAGTAAAGTTTAGGTATATTTTGCATTATCTGTAAGGAACGCAAGTCTAATGTGAAACAAAAATGACGAGGATTAAAAGAGTCTGGAGTGCTGGTTTGTTGTTTTTCTGGGCCAGGGGTTGAATATACTTCATCTCCTGAATTGACAACCGTAGCAGCAGTGGTCGTAGTAACGGTATGAATAGTAGTTGTATCTGGCTGTCTGTATTCAGACATGGAACTAGCAAAGACTGGAACAATGGAATCCAAGTTTTTTTCCCCTTCAAAATAAAAATACATATAAGTATGTTAGGTATATACATTTACAAAAACAAATTAAGCATTATAGCTACTTTGGGAAAGGCCACAGTAATGAAATGGTTACAATTCTCTTAAAAACACTGTACAGTCCTGTTTACAACAAATTTGTAAAAACAGTAACGATCACGTGAGACAGGCAAGCAAATAAGCAGGTTACCAGTCTCTCATAAGACACAATGTTTAACACTTCTTGTTGTAATAAATGAACATTACATTTGTACTAATTGGAATGACTACAATGAGTAGTGGGTTGAGTGTATTATATGAGTTACATTATAAGGTTGAATAACAGTTAAGATTTATAATCTAGTTTTTGAATTTCCTATCTTTGTAAATTGTATTGTGGAGTTACTCTCATGCTCACAACTAACCAAGTCTTGGGATAGTGTTTAAGCAACCAGACCTTACCCCCCTTCTTATCATTGTTCTTCAGTTTCTTGTATACCACTTTTTTACCTGCAATTACCTGAAAAGTCAAGACATTTCCAAAATTTTTGGGTGCTACTTCTGAAATTATTTTCAAGTAAGTTTATACTTTTTGTCAGTCATTCTGTAACATATATACACACACACACACACGTTTTTGTTGTGTTCATCCATTTAAGTAAATTCATAATCAATTATTTTATATTATGGGTGATGATTGGGAGGTTATATTGTTATTATGACCTATACTTCTTTTTCATTATTGAAATATTTATATTGTTAATATTTATTGGGTAGTTGTACGTATCATCTTATTAGATTATTATAAGAGTGAAAAAGGTATAAAATCTAACGTTGTGATTTAATGTTGTGGAAGTTAATACTGTGCCTACTACCAGCCCAGCCACACATGATGAATAGTACGACATCTGGCCTCTCTTCTTTACTAGTCCTTCAGTTACTTGCATAACAATGTTACAACAGTTTAGAAGTTAATTAAAAAAGAGGATATCCCCATGCCTCTTAGATGCTATTTCTGCAGTTATCTTCTCTAAGTTTACAGCTTTCACAGCCTGCAAACTGCTATAAATTATTATTTTGTTTTTGTCCTATGTGATTTTAATGCATTTACGAATGATTTATATATAAATGTATCATAGTTTTTATTTTAAACTATAGCCTACTTAATATCAAAACTTAATTTTGAGTTTCATACAGCTTTCTAGCTAGTTAAAATCTAAAGTTTTTGATCTTGTTACTCATAATTTGGAAATTCAGTCCCAAAATTATTTATATTTTCCTCAAATTTTTGGTTTTTGGTAGTTCACTACCTTAAACACAGTAAGAACTCTTTACTGATATAAATTACAACATACTCAGTTTCATAAATATGCTTACTCAATCAGGGCATGGCATCTAACATGAAAATACTCTAGGATGCACTCTTGAACTAAATCAATTTATATGTAAAAGAACTTCATTTTAATTTTACATATAGTGTTATTAGAGCTAGGCAAATATTGGAATTTGCCAATCCATTAATCATTGGGCACACTAATTTATCACTAATCAATTATTCTTACATTAGATTTATATGTGGAATAAACAAAATAGAAATAACCAGAAAACTTAATTTCGAGTACTTGGATTCTTTTTGTGAGTTCTGACACTAATCAATTAAGCTAAAACAACCTTTGAATTAGTTGAAAATGAGAAATCATAATGGCAATACTTCAAGTACTTTGATAGTTGGAATTATTGAAAACAGTAAAAATCAGAAACACTAATTTCAATTAGTTGATTAGTTTCATAAAATTAATTGACTTAATCATAATTTTAATTACTGGCTAGTTAAATTAATCAAAACAGTAATAATCAGAAATATTATGGTTACTTGATTATTTTTGTCACATTAATCATAACTTCGATTAAAGGATAGATCAAATAGTCGAAAATAGTAATAATTAGAAAAACTAGTTGATTATTTTCATGACATTAATTGACTTAATTAAAATTAAAAGTTAAAACATTACATCACAAATTAATCAACATATAATTCAATTTAAAAATCCTTAAGTTTCAGAAAACTTTCTCTATAAACAAATGAAATGCTTCTTATTTCAGGACAAGCAATAAAAATGAGTTTGTTAGATTTATGTGAAAATAAAATGTTACTCTACACTAACACACTTACTTTAAAATTTGACATGTATTTTACAGAAAGAATTATACACTATATCCTAGTTCTTAGAAGACAGACTAACTTCTAATACAGAAATGTAACGAAATTCAATTAGTATAAATGTCTAGGGGTATAAAACACACAACCTAAATAACAGTACAAATAGCGCACATGTAAAATACAAAAATTAACAGATTTACTGAATATCTTTATTTCAAAGTTCATCCAGGAATATTAATATGTAGATTTTGTGTAATATATTCAGTTTCACTTACATATGAACATTACTTCTGTCAATACTTTAGACAGATACCCATTAAAACTCATCATTCCTTTCTTAGGCAAAGAAAGTTTCATACTAATGTCACAAATTTTAAGAATAATTAAAACTTTCTATCCACAGATTAAAATACAAGTGATTTTAAATCACCTTTCAAGATTAACAATTTATTCAGGTCTAAAGACCTATTACCTACTCCTATACATTCCCAGATCACGTATAAATACACATGGTGGTTGTAATGCCATTTACACTGGCAAAACAATATGCCAATTAAACCTGCAAACATATGGGAGTATCAAAAAATCAGAACTGGAAAACAACTCTCAAAACCTCCAGACACTACATTTTGCACACATAATGATAACAGCAACCACCAGCACACATAATGATAACAGCAAACACCACATCTTGATTACATATTTCAAAATCATCTAATATCAAACTTTTAATTTAAAAAAGTTTACTTATTATAAATGAACTCCAAACTCTAAATAATAACATGACTTTGCTACATTTAAGTTTGTTTTTAATAACGTGTATAATTCCACAAAAAAATCTAATATGGTTACAACTGTCACACTTTATACCTATCCTATTATTTTTTAAATTAATTTTATCCTTTTATGCTGTATCTTATTTCCTCTTTATAAAATGTTGCAACTTTAAAAACTTAGAAATCATTATATCTAATATTTTAACTTGTTAATATAGTTTGTTGAAGGTGGAATATGTATATTCTGAATTAAATGTTATCAACCCACACGTGTCAAATGTTTGTTGCCATCATACAATTATTCACAAGTTTAATAACATTTGATAAAGCATTGTACCTTTCTACCAAATTACTAAGTTCTAGCTGGAGCTTAAAACTCTTCTGTCATATAACCAAAATCAAATAATATTTATTGAACATATTATTTAAACATGCCAAGAAGGCAGCAAGCAAATTTGTCCTATTTGACTGCTGAAAACATATCATAAGAAGTTACCATGCCAACAAAGCCACCAAAGCAAATAATCATACATACATTGTTCATGAGATCACTCTTATATTGTTGTATGCAATAACAATACTTTATATCTTGGGGCTTTCCCAAACAATTGCATTTTATTATTTTTACTGTTTTCCAATTTAATTTCACCTGACAAAAAGCTGTTCAAAGACATGGAAACTTTGTACGTCAATAGAAACCTGTATATTTCAATGTAGAGTTTAGCCTGTAAGTTTCTTGTGCAATAACACATACACTTAAACAATATCTAAAATAATAATTGTTCTGAATAATTTTATTTGTTGTGTCACATGTATCTGTAATCACAGGGTATGTTGTTACAAGTAAATCATGAACCTTTTTTTTTTTTAATTTAGTTTGGATTTTCAAGAAAAAAACTAATGAGAAAACAAAGACAAAACAATTTTAATAACATACATCACAATATTCCATTAACAGTTCTGACTGCCCTTTAAAACCAGAATATTTTCCCCAAAATTATTATTATTTTTATCATTTTGCACTAGCTTTTCCTAATTTAGCAGTGATAGACCAGAGGGAAGGCAGCTAATCAACACCACCCACTGCCAACTCTTGGGATACTCTTTTACTAATGAATAGTGGGATTTATCATCACATCATAATGCTCATATGGCTAAAAGGGCAAGCACAGTCAGTGTGACTGGGATCTGAACCCAGGTCCCTCAGATTGTGAGTTGAACACTAACCACCAGGCCTCAAATATTTGGTAATGGAGCCCAAAATGCAAAAAATAAAATACCTGGACCTAGATTGATCAGTATATAAATAGCAATTGAGCTAATCAGGTATAAGTTGATGGAGTGTCTTTATAACCCTATATGAATGGTACAATTTTTTTTTTACAGTTAGATTCAAAATATAATTAAACAAATTTATTATCAATTATGTTAATAAATTTTGCATCAAAATGTAGCTTATAATTCAAATTTTAATGACTTAATTAATTTCAGAAAAATATTTAAATAAGCTCTCAATCTTAACTTCTCTGTAGCATGTGATGCTTCTTGGGTCCAAATTATCCATTTTAAGGTTTCTTTTTTCCCATATACAATATTCTTAATTTGTCATCAATCACACACTTGTACTATAGTTATTGCTTAGCCATAATGTAAACTTATAGCCTCCAAGATTTTTGCTTTATTGTCAAACCCACATGCCACTCATCGTGTTTTTCAAAAATATCAATAATTCCCTCAGACATTTGTTATTGCATTATCTATAAACAACAGAAAGAGCAAATTCTAATTTACACAATTTGTTACAGGCCTAGTTTGTTTCACTGTTTGCTTTTATGGTGTTTGGCTTGACCAACTGATAGAATTTGTTTAATATTGTTAGAAAGTTTTAAATTATTTAGAAAGCCAGTTAAATTATAATAGTTACAGGACATTCCATTTTTGTGTGTGATAATATTCTGTTTTTGAAACTGCATATTTGAAATACAAAATAATAATACACTGGACCTCCAACAGTTATAAAAAGTGGACCTACAGGGCTTCATTGTCTATAGCAAAAGGCCTAACTGTATATGTTTTATTTATTGTTACAAAAGTAAATATAATGTAAAAATAAGAAACTTATTAGGTGAGACAATAAAACTTAAAAGAAAAAATTAATTATAAAAAATGTTCATGACAATTTCTTATCACATGCACGTTGCAATGGGTGATAATAATTCAATTGTGGAATTCTTGTAACTCAATTGTTTGTTTACACAAAGCTATAAATGACTTTTGATATACTCTAAGAGGGTTTAAGAGTAGCTATACAAATAAAGCTAAATGAATTCAGATTTGAAAAGCCTGTTAGCTTTGACTGTAAAAATAGTGTAATCATCTGTTATAATGTGCAGTCATTCTAGAAAAGAAATGGGTAATTTAGATTTATTTTGTATTTTAAAACTTTTCCTTTTACTTACATTGCTATTTCACTATCATTAGTGTCCTGGTAGAGAAAACAACACATAAAATAGTTTTACTGAAAATACTTTTCATATTCATTTAGGGAATTGTAGAGATTATGTAAATATGAAAACCGTAACAGGAAAATACATCTCAACATGATAATCACAGACAAAACTTTAATACAAATACTTTATTAAACATACTTGTAATACTTAACAAAAGCCTATCAATTCTCATGAAGATATACTTAGTAAATTTGGAATTATAGTAAACATTATTATTCACAGCTTCAAAGAAACTGGGTTGGTGCAAAGCACTAATGCTGTTCACATAGGGTTAACTGCAAATATTTGTTTATTTTATGTTAGTTTTATGACACATATTATCTTCTTGCTGTTTGGTGGAAACATGCACAATAATTAGGTGTGTTTATGGGACAGAGTGTGTCACATGAGTGTGGCATGTTACAAAGCAGGTATACCTACACTATGTAATCATGAAATGTAATATTTCTCACGTCTGCCACTTTATTAACACTGTAGTGTAAATCTAATGCGAATATTGATTTTTCATATTTTGGAGCATTCACTCTTCATTTTGTATGTTTTACCTTCAAAATGCAGAGTGTTGTGCACCAATGTGTTCTACTCCATTTTTAAGTCCAACACATAACTCTGAGCACAAAAACATCACTCATAATGCTCAACAGACATAAGTGAATATTATAAATGTACATTTGTGTGAAAGACAGCATTCATTTAAGTTAGTGCTGTATAGTATATAATGCACATAATAGAAAGCGTATATATATATATATATATATTAATTGTTTCACGGTCTTATTGGTGCAATCTGCCTTGAGAGCAAAATTACACCATTGAATTAAAAAATTGTAGAAAATAAACTTGTAGTCCTTCTTCCACACATTAAAAACTACTGCAGATTAGAAATTTATTCAATAAAAAAAAAAGGTTTTATTTATTTAATTTTATAAATAAAACCTTACAAACTTCTGGTTTGATATAAGTGAGCTCCCAATGAAATCATCAGTGTTTATGAATTTCCTGAATTTTTCCAAGCATAATATGGCACTTGTATCCACTTAAGAGAAAAGTCATGACAGTCTGAAAAAAAATTGCCTAAATTGCCAAGAGTTACCTCTGATATTCAATACTACATTATTTATAACCAACAGAAAGTCAAGATTTTCATCTATCAAATGACTTGTAATATTATGTTGTTTCTGTAGAGAGAACTGTCAGTTTTTCTTTCAGTTTAAGCTTGATTCCCATGGGAACACATTGATAAGCTAAAGTGAAGTTAAAAAGCTAGAAAAATTGTCACATTTATGGGGTGTTGTCTGCTTTTTGCACATTATTATTCTATGTTCTTTGGTGTATTACTTAAATAAATAAAAATTATTTAGTGCTACCATTAGTCTAAAAAAGTAAGGTTAAATGTCATCAACAATCAACAGCAAAAAAAGAAAGACCCAGGTAAGTACATTTTTCTTGTTTTCCATGGGTATTTTTATGTACTATTATAAAAGTAACTAAAATGTAAAAGTAGGAAACTTTTATTTTAGTTAAGGTTAGATTAGATGAAATAAATAATAATAACATAATAAAATATTTTCATGATGTAGCTTACAAGTAGCTGTATGAAACATAACTTCATAGTGTAACATGAGCTGAACATTCACCAAGTGATTTACAATATATAATGTCATGAACAGTAGTTAGACAGGGTTCATAGGGCAATAAAACAATAAAATTTAAGTATACATAAATGTACATTGTTATGAGTTTAAAGCTATTTAGGACTAACAATAGTAGTTTCATATAACAATTTGAACTCATTCTAGAAAGAAAAAAAAGGATAACTTAGATATCGTTCATTTATTTTTTAGTGGTTATGAAGTCAGTCAAATTGACTAACCTCATATAAAATTAGGGTAGACAATACATAAAATATAAAGTTTTACTCAAACAAAACGTTTAAAATTTATTTTGGAGGTTTTAGGATTACACAAATAAAATTTGAGATGTTTCAGATGAAAAAAAAAGTAATCTTTAATTTTAATGTGGAAATCACTTAGCACTTACTATATATATATATATTTCTGGACAAATTTCTAGTAAAAATACTTTATTACCAAATCTGATTTTTTGCGTACAAAAGATTTGTAATGTTTACTGAATGCCTTGAAAGTTTTGTGAAAATACACAAAATGTCTTAAATGTTATAGTGTGGAAACTAGAATGAGTAGAAAATGGTTATGAGGTTGGTTGATTTGATCGACTTTGTAGCAAGGAAGTTAATCTGCTCAGAGAGTTTAAAAAAAAATATTTTCTCAGACATGAACAGAAATACTGATCTACATTATCTAAACACATATAAGTACTTAATGGAGTAATGCATAAAGGTGACTCTCTTAATCATCTTGTTTCACTAGAAAAAGAAAGAAAAAAACTCCTGATGGTGCAATGGTAAACAGGAGAAAATGTGTTGTTTACAGTTTTAAATTTTTATCTTCATTCTACATTATCCATAGTAATAAATTATGTTAAGAACTTGTTACTGTAAGACATGGTAAGTGAAACTGAGGTATCACTATGCTTTTTATCCTTAATTCAAGTTGTGGAGGATACAGAAAATATGTCACTACTGCAAAAAAAGAAACCAAGAAATAATCAGATACAAATGAGATTGAAGCTACATAAGTAAATGTTTCCTTAAACTGCATCCCTAGGTGCTCTATACTTTTATAATTGAAATTCTCTGATAAAACAATGCAACTTAAATTTATCATTTTCACATTAAGCGAGATAAAATATTACTAAAGCATGTTTGACTTTTGGTAATCAACATGCTTTTCTTAGTTCATTTCTATCTAATTCTAATCAGATGTTCCTGTGATTGCCATATGCAATTCCAGCACAAGATTAGCAATAAATTAAGTTCTTGAACAAAGACTTAGCAGTATAAAGTACAGTTTAACTGACCTTTATGATCATTAGTGTCTGTTTCAGTCTCCTTGCAATTGTGTTCTTGGGCTTTACTTGGAAAATTTTTTTCTTGTTTTTCTAACTTCTGTGATGGTGAAATTGAGAATTCTAATTTTTGATAACTTCCTTTGCTTCTGCTTGGACTAATATTTTTATTTTTCACAGTTCCAGATGTTCTCTTAATTGTTTCTTCAGATTGTTTGTTCTGATATTGATCAGTGGCCAAGATATCTTTATTTGAGATGTGTGATTGCAAAGTCTCATCCTGAGATCTTGATGATTTTTTGTCCAAACTCTGTTCATTAATTGTTTGTGGGTTTGTTTCCTGTAAAATCAAATAACCAACAATGAACGATTAAATTACACATGAAACGAAACATCAATGAAATGGGCAAAAATAAGCACATGCATTAAACCATGTCATATCAAAATATTTTTATAAACACATATTCAAAAGACCTAGTGTAATTTTCAATAAACTACACATAAAATGAGCAATTATGTAACCATATACTACATACATTAACTGAAAAAATTATATTAATACTACTGACATAAATCTGCTTTAAGGAATCATAGAATAAACAATTTATATGCTGAATTAATGTGGTTAATTTGTGGCCTTGGCTTATAAATGAGTAAGCTCTCCTTTTATGCCAACCACTGTTTTTCATGAAAATAAAGAAACTTATTAGCTAGCGAAGGAACTAATGTGGAACACATACCCACACCACCAATCTGGAGACAAAGATTCCATTAAATACCAGCACAAAGCTATACAATGGGCTATCTGTGCTCTGCCCACCACAAGTACTGAAGCCCAATTTTTAGCATTAACAAGTCATGAGATTTACAGGAACTAATGTGGAACACATACCCACACCACCAATCTGGAGACAAAGATTCCATTAAACACCAGCACAAAGCTATACAATGGGCTATCTGTGCTCTGCCCACCACAAGTACTGAAGCCCAATTTTTAGCATTAACAAGTCATGAGATTTACAGTCGAGCCACATTGTTTAAAAGGAAAAATTATTTATGCAAACCTGAAAATTCAAATATTTTGACACTACATTTAAATGTTTACATTAGTTGAAAAAATGAATATGCAACTTATTTAAGGACATTTCAAATGTAATTTTCCTGCACTCCTAAAGTGAAATAAAGTAGGTTTACCATAATTTCTGATAATAATGTTAGCAAGACTCATTCTGTAGAAATCTCAAATAGGTAACACATTTTAACAAAGCTATTAACCACATATTACAAACTTAAATATCATTATGATGTTTAAATATGATAATTCACACTATACATTCATTAATAAGATAAATATATATAAATTCACACAAGCAAAAAGGACTCACACTACTTGAAATTCAAAATAAAAAGGCGTAGTCATCTTTTTTCTCTGAATTTCTATACTTAAATTGGCTTTTTTTTTTAATTTAGGGACTTCATATTTGGTCTGAATCTGGAGAATCTTTTATAAATATTAAAACTGAATGTGAGATACCTTTGAATTATTATAATTTTAATTACTATAACTCTTATTAACCCTCTCACAACAGGCATCCTTTACTGTGCATGTCACTAGGTTTTTAGTGACTTACATTCCAAATTTAATTAAACTACTTTTTGTTTATGTTATAACAATTAAAATAGTATAAACTTGTATAAAATAGTCCTATTTTAATATTATACATGTTTTAAGTTCTTAATTTAATAAGGTAAAATTTAAAAAATCCTGAATTTACCCTAGTGCGACAAATAAGATGTTTTTTCTCTAGGTGTCCCCTCTTCTCTAATTTATTCAGCACTCCTCCAATAAGTATGAAATTTAACATAAATTACTCACTATACAATTGTCATTGCTGAGACAAAGCATAATTTTTATAGCCTTCAATCTTGTTTGGTTACAGAGCTATCAACTAGAAAATCAGACCCCTCTTGCAACACCTCTCTTTCAGGATTTGTTGATAGTTCTTTCTTACATTTATTACTAAATTATTCATAACCAATAGAAAACCAAGGTTTTCATCTATTAAATGATGTATTATATTACACTGTGTTCTGTACAGAGAATTATCAATTTCTCTCTTAGAACAAGCTTTGTTCCCTTGGGAAAGATATTGACTAGTTTGCATAAATTTGTAATGGCTCTTGTCACATAGTTAGAAAGCCAAAAAAAATTCTAATACTAATGGGACATTACTACTATTAGTATAACAAAGTAGGGTTAACTGTCATCGACAGCAAAAAACAAAAGGTCTATGTAAGTAGCTAATTTCTTATTTTCCCATGTGTATTCTTTATTTATTATTATAAATGTAACTAAAATGTAAAAATACAAATCTCTTTAAGTTAATTAAGGTTAGATTAGATAAAATTAATAATAATAATAATAATAACATAATAACAAATTTCACAAGGTACGCATGCAAGCAGGTCAGAGTAGCTCGTGGGTAATGTAGTTCAATAGTGTAACATGAGCCCCATGTTTCCCAAGTGATTTACAACTTATAATGGTGAGAACAGTAGTTAGACATGGGTTCAAAGGGCAATAAAACAATAGTTTAAGTATAAAAAGATGTATACTATTATGAGTTTAATGACACTAAGGATAAACAAATATAGTTTCATGTTAGAATTTGAAATCATTATAGAAAGAAGAAAAATAGTAATTTAAATTTTTTTTTTTTTTGTCGTAGTAATGAGGTCAGTCAAATTGACCAACTTTGTATAGAGTTAGGGTAAAGAAACTAAAAGATAAAATATAAAGTTTTACTGGAAACAAACATTTGAAATGTATTCAGGAGGTTTAAGAAATTACATAAATAAAATTTGAGATTTTTTAGATGAAGTATTTTCAATCTTAGCATGAAAATCACTCTGCGTATGGACTACTAAAAAAAAACTTGATATATTCACAGACAAATCTTTTATAGTTTATTAAAAATAATTCACTAAAAATATCATTTTTGTATGTGAAAGACATAATGTTTACTGAAAGTCTATCAAATTTTGTGAAGTCATATTTCTTACTAAAGTATTTCTAATAAAATAAAATAGATTTGCCCATGAATATATTGAGTATTTGTTTTCAATAGTCCATGTGTAAAGTAATTTTCATGTTTAAATTAAAAATACTTTTCCTCATCTCTGGGATTACACAAAGGAAATTTGAGATTTTTAAAAAACGTTTGAAATGCATTTAGGAGGTTTTACAGTAAAACTTTATAGTTTATCTGTATTTTTTCTACCCTATCTCAAAACTCGATTGGTCAATTCGACCGATCTCGTAACCACCCAAAAAAATCGAAATAAACCTAAATTAACCTTTTTTCTTTCAAGAATGACTTCAAACTACATTTGTTTATCCTAAGTAGCTAAAAGTTTGTAACATTATGCATCTATTTATAATTAAATTTTATTGTTTTATTGCTCTTTGAACTGTGTCTAACTACTATTCGCACCATTATAAGTTTTAAATCACTCGGGAATGTGCAGCTTACGTTATGCTATCGAATTATATTACCCACGAGCTGCTCGAGTGCGTGCCTCATGAATCATTTTAATTATATTATTATTATTACTTATTTTACTTAATCTAGTCTTAAATAACTTAAAAAGATACGTACTTTTAATTTTTGTTACTTTTATGATAACAAATAAAGAATAAATATGAAAAACAAGAAATAAAGTACTCAGATAATCTTTTTTCTTGCTGTCGGGTTTTGAAGAGAGTTAACCCTAACTTTTTATACTATAGATAGTAGTGCACTTAATAATTTTTATTTAATTAAATAATGCACCAAAGAATGTAGACTTATAACGTGCAAAAAGTAGACAAATTCACTTATCTCTCAAAATTTTCCTGGCTTTCTAACTATGCGACAAGAGCCGTTACAAATTCATCCAAGCTAGTCGTTAACTTTCCCACAGGAGCCATGTTGCTACTCTGAGTGAAATTGATAGATGAAACCTTGACTTTCTATTGGTTATAGGTAATATATAATGAAACTGTAAGAGAGAACTATCAACGAATTGTGAAAGAGAGGATGTGATAGGAGGGGTTTGATTTTCTCTTTGATAGCTCTGTAACCAAACAAAATTGAAGGCTATAAGAATTATGGTCTGTTTGAGCAATAACGATTCTATAGAGAGCATTTTACGTTTAATTTCGTACATTTTCGAGGGGTGATGAATAAAATAGGGATGATGACATGCTAAGACAAAATATGTTGCATGTTACACCAGTGGAAATTCAGGATTTTTTAGATATTTCCTTTTAGAATTAAGAACTGAAAACTTGTATACTATTAAAATATGGATTACTTTCTGACAAATGTTGTGTCCTTGGATGAAGTCAATAGCATAATACTGTTGCATTTTGTGTCTATATCAGCTGTTGTATGTGTTCTCAAGACATTGTCTGTAGACCTTGCTAGCTTGGAAATCCAAATGGTTTTTAGGATCTTGACAAGGTACTAGTTGATCCATCAGATTTCTCACTTCTATTCTTCTTGGGCTTGACTCACCAAACTAGTTGCATTATTCTCTATGGTTAAAGGCAACTCTTATCAGTGCCTGATATGCATAGGTGTCATACAGAGGTAACTCCCAGACTGCTCATTGCCATCATTATCTATCTTTGCCATCCTATGCTTTGAATGTGAGAGGTAACAAGTAGAGGTTACTTTCTATATTCATGTATTTGAGAATGCAGATGTAACTGTCACCTTGGCTGGCAAGAGCTCTTAGTTGAGAAGAGTACCTGCTTTCTTGCTGTACTCTCAGCTTGTGTTCTCACATTAAGCTTACCTTTGTCCTTTTCACTGTAAGTTCTACGTGGTCTTTGGAAATAATTTTACAGGATTATGGTTTACAAATTTAACATCAAAGAGGAAATCCAGTGGAGTTGAGAAACATGTTAAGAAAGAACCCTGCAATAAAATATACTTGGTCATGGCACCAAATTGCATCTTAATAACTTATTCTGTGGTATTCAGAGGTAAATACTGGAGCCAACAGGTAAGTATTAAGTCTGTAATCACTGAGGTTGGAAAATATTTGGATGTAGAAGAATAATCAAAGGAAAGTGAAACTAATGCAAATGTACAACAAATAATAAAAATCTCTATTAACACCAACAGTGTACTTGTCTGCTTCAAGATTAATTATTTCAGTGTACAGTTGGTTTAACTGGACTCTTGCTGTAGCAAGAAGACTTCTTTGGATTGAGGTAGTGTCTGTAACTCACTTTAAAGCCAGATCAAAGTTATAGTGCAGTATTTTAGAATCATAAATTATCCAAGTTAGATATCATTTTCCTTATGCATATTCAATGGAGAATAACTTCCTGCTCATACCAACTTATACAAACCTTTGTACCACCTCTCCACTTGGGTATGAACCACACCTAAGGAGAGTGATAAGGCAAGGTTTAAAGCAGTTTATTGCCTAAATACATCCTGTTCACAAGAAAAATAATTAAGTTCAGAACTTTTTATGTTTTTTTTTGACAAATATTAATGGATACATTTCAATAAAGTTGTATTTATTTTTATAATTATAGAAAGGTCAAACCTGGGATTTTTCAGTTATTACCAGGTATCTTTATTTTTAATAAAACTTTACATAAGAGGATTGTTAGTTGAACAGAAAGTTGCTTTAAAGTTGTATTTATCGTAAAAAGCAGAAGGTAATAGTAGATGAGCATTAATCTCTGAAAATAACTAAGAAGCTTTCTTAATGAGCTTTTTATGTAGGATCTTTGGTTATGTTAATGTTTTATGTTACTTGTTTGTAGACCTACTTGGCTATCAAATTATTCAAGTTATTATACTAATTTCAACAGTAAATTTTAAGCTGTTGAAAGTATTTCTTTAATTCAAAAGGCCTTGGGTGGTTAGAGTAAGTGGGCTGGAATGTATAAAATGTGTTTTGATATTGTCCAATTTTGAAGGGATGTATATGGAGTACACGAAATATGAGTGTAAGAGGAACATAGATCTTACAGATAGTGGAGTTTGGTGAATTTATTAATTAAAGCTTAAAACCATGACCATATATTTAGATGTTAAAATAACTGTCCATAGTTCTTGAATATACTTATAAGATTAGTTCCTTATATAAAGTTGAAGTGAGACCCATGTTATAACAGTATATTCAATTATTTTGTATCCTATTATTACAGAAAAAATGTTCAGGTGTTAAAAATGTGCAAAGAAGAGAACTTGGAAAGACAACATATTTAGAAACTTGAGATATGAAGACAAAATGTTTAAGTTTAAAGCCAACAGGTTTATATATTGAAAATGAATAGAGGCTTAAAAAGACCTATTTGAATGGTGAAATGATAAGGGACTTAAATATCAGGGGTATTAAATGTATGCTGTGAAAGATAAAATCTAGACTTTTTCTTATTTAAACCAGTGTTTTGTTAGAGTGATAAACTTATGGAATGGTTTGATAGTGATATAATTTCTATTTATATACTTTTAAAAGCTTGTTCTAGACTTATATGGACATATTTATGTTAGGCTAGTAAATTACTGATTATTTTGATAGCAAAAGGGGTAACCTGCTCTGTCCAAATGGCTCTCTATCGCCTTGTTTGAATTTGTGTTTTTATTTTGTCACATAAATTTAGCTGAGTATTGTTTGAATTTATATTAGTGTGTCTTCTGTTGTTAATTAAAATTTTTGTAGTGTTTTCTGTTTACTAGCATAACTATTGAAAAAAGTTTGTTTATTTTAAATCATTTTAGGGCAAACTGACAACATTTATGTTGGAGAAAATGGCAGAACTGGCAATTTCAGAACAGTAAGTGTAAATCATGTGGTGTGATATGTAAGATCATTAGGCTTGAAAGTCATAATATTCTCATATGTGCATAAAAAATTTACATGTTTGAAATCTACATCTCATTATATACTTTAAACTTTAAAGTATTTATATACTGGCAGAGGCCTGCAAAACATTTACAGTTAAATTAGTATCTTTATTGCAACAGTACTTCTTTAAATACAGGATTTCCAGAATAATACCAAAGAATAATAATTTCAGACACAAAATCTACAACTCCATTTATCTTAGGCTTAACATTAGTTAAATCTTTATTAACTCTTTAACTGCACCTATCAAGTACACATGATTCTCATATAGCTTTCTATGGTACTCTACTCGGGTTTTCCATCGATCACTGCTCCTACCAAGTAGACTTGTCTGAGCAGCTATTCAGTGCTGAGATCTGTCGCCTCTTTGGCCCAGTAAATGTTTTCTTTATTCTACTTTATTTGAAGTACTTACATCTTCTTATGTCTGCTCTGTTCCAGTGCACGGGTGAATGAAATCAATCATTGTGTCTAGCAATGGAAAGAGAAAGCATTGTACTCTTACAGGAAATGAAATCTCTGAATTATTTACAACTCCTGAATCTAGTTTAGAGGAAGATTCAGAATTTGAAATGGATGAGAAATATGAAGAATTAAATTGTGGCAGAATGCTACAAGTTCTTCAAATACTTATAGAATGATAGGTTTCTTTTTTTGTGAGTGTAAAACACTTAAATACACCAATATTTTTCTTCGTTTCTTAAAAATTAATTTTTTATTCAGATTTTCCATTTAGAATGTTAGTGACCAACAATTTAACAAGTAGGTTTAAGTTTCTGTTTTAGCATCCTTAAAGTTTTTACATTGGTGACTAAGTACTGTTGTCAAATTTCTAACATTGTGTATAAGCATTTAAAGTCATATTTGAGTATCATGATAACACAATAAACATTTGTTGTGTGACCACTGTTGTTAATAATATCTTAATCTCTTGTATTTCTCGAACTTAGTTTTATCTCACCATGTAGGCATTATAAAGTGTACATTAAATTTTTAAAGAAACTTGGCTTTTAGCATATATTAACATTCAGCAGGTGGACATGATTGAGGGTGTGTAAAAATGTACATCCACAGATAAAGTGTTCAGATTTTGACCACTGACTTGTAGTTATTCACTGACCTGCACTAACCCAATAGATACAGTGATGTGATTTTCTGACCTGTAAAATAAAGTGAAATACTTATCGTAATTAATAGCAATAATATATTCATGTTAACAGAGAAAAACAATTGTAAGGTTCTATATTTTACATTGTTTAGAAGTAAGAATGTAATTTGATGGTTTTTCTTTCTCAGTATTTTACATGTACTGAATAAAGGTGGTGGTTTTATTTTCAGATCAGAAATATTTGACTGTAAAGATGTAGCGGACATACCTCATTTTATTTTAACCCAGTTTCAATGGTTAGACAAAATTGTCAACAGTAAAGTAAGTAGTTTCCATTTACAATTTTTTTATTTTCTTAAATTCTTGATATTGTTATATTTACACAAGTTGTGGTCCTAATTCTTATAAGATTAGTTCTAAATAGGTAACAAATTTCAATATGTCAGGTTGCCCAAAAACTTATTTCTTATATTTCTTCAAAATAAAAGGCACTAATTTTTATGTGACTTTGAAAATGTGATGCATTTTGCCTTATTTGATTTTTCCAAATCAAGAATAAAGATATTATAATATGTGCTTCCTTTGTATGCTTGTTCAAGCTAAAAAGGAAATATATAGATTTGGCCATCTGTCTTTGTTTGCCTACATATGTATGCATTTGGATCAAAAGTTTATTTCAGGCATTAGGAATAGATACGAGGCTTGTACATAAAATATAAACAGTATGAAAACCTGGGTTGTGTTAATGTACAAATCCACTCTACCATCTTCCCAGGCTAGCATAATTTACTTAGACTCTTAAAATATAGGTGAATTTGCACATGGATGGGCTAGGCATCCAAAATGGGGAAAATATTGGTCCTTATAATGAAGAAATCAAATAGTATTTTTGATCATGGTGCGGCTGAAAAGTCTGACAAACTGTAAGTTGAGCTATTCCAGTTAGACACAGACTTTTCACATGATAAGGGACTTCCACTAGTTTCTATGTGACCCAAATGTTTGCTAAACAGAAGAAACAGCAATAAACATCTAACAAGTTGTCAGGATAGCACTGTACAGCTAGAGAAAATGCTATGGACACTGTGGGGCTGCTTAGAGAAGTTTTTGCTAATGATTTAGCTCATAATGAAACTAAAACCAGTAGGATGGTAATAGACTTAAAAGTTTGCACTGATAGGAACATATTACCTAAAGATTTTTGTGCTAGTAGTAACTAAAATCAAAGTGTAGCCACAGTGTGTAAGGATATTCTACTTTACCATTTCACAGAGCTTTTGGGAAATTTTGACATTTCAGAAGCTGTTATTTGGTCTAAAGAACACCAAAAACACTGATCAACCATTCCAAGGAGATGTAATAAATTCAATCAAATGTCTTCTACTGTAGAAGTTTAATCATATTTTCTTTCTTTATTTTATCAGTACAGTTTCTGTATAATGGGACCATAGTAGCTTTATCCTCTTAAATTAGTATAAATATACCTGTTTTGAACTCAAAACAACATATATCTTGTTACATTTATATATAATCTAGATTTACTTTTCTATAACAACCAGTGCCATTTTTAAATTTCTTTCTGCACATGTTACTGCATTACATTCAAAATTTTATTAAACCATTTTACTCTCAGTGTATTTTAATGAAATTATTATTACCAAGTACATTATTATTCAAAGTTTTATATTATCTAAGTTTTTATTCCTTTATTTCAAGAGAAACCTCTAAAATAATATTTAAAACTTGAAGTTTGATATCTCATTACCCGCTCACAGTTTTATGATTCTCAACTTTAAAAGCTGATATAGAAGAAACTGTAAAGGTAATGTAGACAGTATCTCCGAGACATTCCAAGTACAGTATGAAAGGTTGTTTAACAGAAATTCAAGTACATTCCACAATGCTAAATTTTTCAAAAAAAATATAATTGACCCGTGATCAAAAAAGGTTGCCGACTATCTTTATCTACTATTCACAGCACATAATCCAGAACAGCAGTGAACATAAGTGGCGACAAAATACACCCTTGTCTTATGCTAGTTTTCATTTCAAACCAATTATCTTTTTCCTTACACAATCACAGATGCTTTAGTCCCTCGGTACAAACTTTTGATAAGTCGTGTGGTATTAGCTAGTATTCCATAATGTATTAGCATGCAACATAATCTTTTTTTTTCCATACTAAATCATGCTTATTTAAAGTCAACAATTGAGATATGTAACAAGTGCCAAAATACTTTTCTTTCTTCTATATTATGAAAACACTGATAACTCTTAGATCTATAAGTATTTGATAATTGCTAAGTTGCGAGTTGAAAAAATAAGCTCACAAACTTTAGAGATTTAGGTATATAGATTGAAAGAAGTGGAAAATAAGTTAAATGTAAGTGTAAAACCCCTTTTACGTAGGACAAACATGGAAGTGTTGGACAAAAAATTAGAAATGCCCAGTGGAAATGGGTTGTTAATATTCCCCCTTTGGCTGTTAGAACTGCTTCAGCTCTTTATTGTAGGGCATCTCCAAGTTTGTGAAAGGTATGCTAAGGACTTATGTTTCATTCCTTGAAGACATAAATTGGCAGGGAAGACTTGGTCACTCGTGATGATAATCAATGGGATTATCACCATGTCCTGTGAATAACCTTTGATACAGTTCCTGTTGTAAAGTCAAGTAGTTGTACAAGTTGGGTCACTAAAACACCTGTTAATCTGGATCTTACAATCTATCCTCTTGGAAAGTCACTTTGTTGATACATGCATTTTAACTAATCTGAAATAGAGCTTACATATGTTTATATAATACAGATCACTTATCTAAGAGGTCATTAAAATAACTGAATATACAGTCCATTTAACCCTATCAGCCCAGGTACCCTTTACTGCACATGACAAGGTTTTAGTGTCTTACATTTAAAATTTTATTAAACTACTTTTTGTTTATATTATACCAATTAGAATAGCATAAAATCTTAGCTCATGCACATCCAGACTTCTGGTAAAAGAGGAGGGCCCACCTTGAGCACATACAACAGTACAAATCACTATTTCACTATGGTTATAAAGTGAATCTATTAACCCCACAAGTGTTAAGGCAAAGGAGGATCTGAATCATTTCCTCAAATGTTTAATGAAATTAATTGACTCAGTGACATGAATTTAGACAGTTCAGTGCTTAAAGCCCCAGAACACTTAAAATGAGAAGCAACTCAATAGCTGGGCATGCTCATTACTGAATTATGCTGAAGATTTAACTAATAAAGCAAAGAACTAGTTCAAGGTTCAAAGGCACAGGTGGCTACCAGAACTTGTTCACTTACATGGGTGATATGAGTAGATTGCACAGAAGGGCTTTCCCAATTAAGTAACCCACAGACCATAAGGAAACATCACCATAAAGTTTGTGAACTAACTGTTATGCCAACCCATGCAGAGCAACATATGGGTCTTAGCAACACGTAATCTTTAACTCAGACTGTTTCTGTGGTGGAAGTAGCTTAAGAGATCACCTCAAACCAAACACTGGAGCTGAAGAGGAAGTGGCTGGTGAAAGCTATTGTACATGATTCTCATATAATTAAATTTCAAAGTTCTAAGTAAACATCAATTGATGGATCCACTGGCACAAAATCATTGACTCAGACAAATTTTGGAAAACAAGAAAAATAAAGAAATCTTTCTACATCAACCCAATAAAACCTTCATTAAATAGACTTGGGACTAGAAACCAGCAACTTATGGCTCACATTGATTGAATTCACACTTAGTGACTCCACCAATCATAGCGCATCCACCTCAATCCATCTGATACTATACAAGGTCTGCAGTAGCTTGTACAAACTGACCTGAAGATAAAAATGACATTTGAGCTGCATAGGTAAATTGTATAGTCACCAATATATTTCTACAAGTGTTTCTCTAGTAGGCAGTTGCTGTCCATTTCACAGTCTACTTAGCATTTTTCTTTATAAGTTCTTTAACATATGGGGGTAAAAAAAATTCTCCACTATTACAAGAAATATCTCAGCCTCACATGATGTAAATTCCACTAGATGCAGATAAAACGTTTGAAAACAGAAGTAAAAATGGTTCTTTACCTTACTTGTGAGTGTTACAAGTTAACTCTCTCAACATGGGCTCAGTCAATTTGATGACTATGTAACCTCTTTGTACTTGTTTAAAAGTCTTTAAAGATTTAATAGATTTAACCCTTTCCAGATGGGTCTCGGTTGAAAGGCCATGTCATCGTGTTTGTTGATTCGCATTCAAAATTTTATTGAATTAATACTTCATGAATTTATGTCAATAAGTTTGGTATTAAACTGTAGATTATAATTCAAATTTTAGTATTACACCACACTCAATTTCTTAATTTAAAAGTAAAAAAATATTAAAAAACACAGTTGAACATCGATTTTTGTGTGTCACATGGTATGTTGAATGCAACACTGGTTCAAATTAGATGTTTGTGATGTCAAAATACTAAGTCTACAGTTTCGTACAAATCAGGAACTCAAATTACTGATATTGACAAGCTAGAATAAGAGCCTCTTATCTTTTCAATTTGCTAAAATAAATCAAATACAGTAGCACCCCGCCCACCTCTTTCCATTTTTGGAAATGCTCCCTTACATACACTTCCTTCTAGAAATCACATGAATAACCAATCGAAAGCTGAGAATGTCCCCCTAGTGGCTTTCTCAGCCATTTTCACATCCTTGAACAACATCTCTTTCTTTCAAACCAAGATTTCAAGGAGGTAGTTTGTGTCTTTAGTCTGCTCAAAATTTCATATTTTTCAGACTGAAATACAGATTAGTTACTAAGCTTGATAAATTATAGTGGAATTCTGTGGTATTGATATAGTAATGTATGATTTTTTGGTAATTCAACTGTATATATAAAAAAAAATATTTTGTTTCATATCCTCCACATGCAAAATTTTAAAAGGGTTAACAACGTACGTCAAGCAGAAACCTAGTACAAAGGTCGTAACCAGAAGAGAGAATTGTTTGCTTTACTTCTTTATTTACTGTTCTATGTTTTAAGAAAAATAAGTTTAAGAATTTATTTCTAAATAGCAATAATCTATATACATATATAATGTATAATAATTGAAATGTGACTGTATTTTACAAAATACTAATCTACTAAAACACAGCCAAAATAAGTTACTTTATAGAGACCAAAGGTCAGTTTTATATTATTGATACATTAACATGAATGCACGTGCACCTCGTCATTGTAACTCCTGTATTTTTAGGCCGGCATGGCTGAAAGTTCAATATAATAAAAATAATAAGTATATATAAATGTATATGGTTATGAGATTTGAGCTATTTAGTCCAAACATTTATGTTTTCGTGTTATAATTTGTAGTCATTCTAAAACAAAAAAGGTATAACTTATATTTATTTCCTAATTCTTTTAATGTGGTTACAAGATCGGTCAAATGGACCAAACCCATACAGAAATTCTTTACTGAAAATAACAGATAAAATATAAAG
>NW_013666741.1:118353-122514 GCF_000517525.1 Limulus polyphemus
ACCGACCTAAATAAAAAATTGAAATAAACCTAAATTAGCCTTTTTTTTTTCTATAATGACTTCAAATTGTAACATGAAACTACATTCATTTATCCCAAGTAGCTCTAAGTTAGTCCTAAATAGCTTTAAATGCATAACAGTATACATTTATTTATAATTATATTTTATTGTTTTGTTGCCCTCTGAACCTTGTCTAATTACTATCCGCACCATTATAAATTGTAAATCACTCAGGGAACATGCAGCTCACACATTACGCTATTGAATTACATTGTCCATGATCTGATCGCGTGCATGCCTCTTGAACCATTTTAATTATATTATTATTATTATTACTTAATTTACCTAATCTAGTTTTAGATAACTTTAAAAGATCTGTATTTTTACATTTTAGTTACTTTTACAAACTATGCAACAAGAGCTGTTATGAATTCATCCAAGCTAGTCCTTAACTTTCCCAAAGGAAAGATGTTGGTACTCTGAGTGAAGTTGACATCTAACTGTTCAGAACATAACTCTATACAAAACATCATTTGATATATGAAAACCTTGACTTTCTATTGGTTATAGCTAATATGTAATGAAACGTAAAAGAGAACTATCAATGAATTGTGAAATAGAGAATGTAACATGTGGGTGTCGCAGGAGGGGTCTGATATCCTATTCGATAGCTTTGTAACCAAACAAAATTGAAGAGTATAAAAATTATGGTTTGTCTGAACAATAACAATTTTACAGAGAGTATTTTATGTTTAATTTCATACATTTTCAAGGGGTGATGGATAAAACAGGGATGATGAGATGCTAAGACAAAATGTGTCATGTGGGTCACACTAGTGGAAATTCAGGATTTTGAAAAAATATTCCCTTGTAGAATTATGGTATAACATGAACAAAAAGTAGTATAATAAAATTTTGAATGTAAGACCCTAAAACCTTGTGTCATATGCAGTAAAGAATGACCATGGCAATAGGGTTAAAAACCTTCAAATAATTTGAACCAAGAATTACGTGTCTACAGGGATGAAGATATTCAACACTAGAAAACATTTTTATTCAATAAAATAAGAATTATATAAAGTTTATGAATATGTTGAAAAACCATTTAAAAAATAATAGTAGTTTTTAAATGAAATCATACCAAATCATCTTTTTTCAGTGTAACTGAAACACCAACAACAGGCTTAGCTTCATCATTGTTCATGTCACTAACAGATATCGAAGATGGCTTCACCTACAAACAAAGTTCACTTTAATAGTAGAAAAATAAACAATACTGTGTAAAGTAAAATAAAATGAAATTAAGATTCACTGTTACAGAACAAAAGTTTATACAGAAACATTTCTTGACTTGTTGTCACCTTCAAATAAAAGCATAAGTTGGACTAATGAATAAAGCTGTGCAATTAGCAAAATTTATTACTCAATTAATTGACAGGCTTCTTAATAAATTATAAGTGATTAGTACATGTACACCCTTTATTGCATATATAAGCTAACCTTATCCCAAGTTATCTGACCTCTTCTTATTGAAGAAATTTTCTGTACTTTTTAAACACACAAATACTTTTACAGTTCACAAACAAAAGGAATTGAAAGGGAAAAAAAAGTAAAAGAAATTAAACCTATATATTTATTTTACTACTATTACATGAGTCTAAATTTTGCTTTATCCATAGTATCCAATCATATTTACACTTTCTTTATAGCTGTTTTTCTTTAGTAAATGATCAAATCACTTGATGTGGTACCATGAATAAATTTCAACGAAGGTTCAAGGCCTGTACTAAAACTAAGAGAAATGCTTGAAAATCAAGAAATTAATAATATATTCTCAAGTGATGATAGGCTTTTTTAAAAGATTTCTTAGGAATGGGTAGAAAAATTCTAAAAAAGAATTGACAATTGGGTTGTTTTGTTTACTGCAGCTGTGTAGAGTTGAAAATATGAATTATTTTTCTTCAAGAATTATGCAAAATAAATGTCAGAAAATGACAGAGTATCAATTCAAAAATATTTTTGTGTTAAAATTAATGAAATATATTTAGATTTAACATAAGAAATTGGCTTTATAATTCATTCGTCAAAAAATATCAAAAGCCAAAGGAAACCATGTCTTGAGACTTAAGGTACAATAATTTATAATTAAGTTACTTTTTAATCCTAAACTTTGTACATGAAAATGTGTCATACACACAAGGCAACTGCATTCCTTAAAAATTTAGAAACAATAAAATATTTATTCACTTAACAGTAACTTTTTTCAACAATACTGTGTACACTTTTCCAATCTTGTTAAACCAGACAATTCCCTATTGTTTTACATGTTTATAAGCATGTACAGGACAATGTTGAGACCTTAAATGTTGTATCATGTGTTTACAAAGTTAACATTTTCCAATACGATATCTTACCTCCTCTCACAAAAAGCTACAATCCCACATTCAATGGGTGAAGGGCTGGTGAGAAGATGACCTCCCTTTAGGAAGTGCCCAAAAGAAAATCTGTAAATGGTGAAATTCCAAACAAGGAGGAGGAAGAGGAACACCCATGGTTATATTGTTCCGATCCAACCACCAGTCAAGGTCAGTCTGCAAAAGAGAAGGAAGGGTAAGAGGAGCATCCAAGTAATCCCAAACAAGGCTCCACTGGTCTATCAAAACCAACTGACAATGACACACGAGGGTGCGACCAAAAGGAATGAGGACTTCAACAGAAGCCCATGTTCCTAAAAGAGAGAGAAACTCTTGCACAGTAGGAAAAGATGAGATGTTGCATATAAAACATTCCATAGCTTAAAAATGAAGTGGAGCAGGTGGGGTCCAATGGAGGAGGAAGTTGAAAAGCACCCCAAGATGAACCAAAACATTTTGTGGGGGTGATGAAAAATTGCTCCTGTTTGACAAGCCAACTCACCATAATAGTGTCCTGGAAAAGAAACTGAGGATGGATGACTGATTTGTCATGTGAGAAGGCAAGCAGCAGCAGCCATACATCCACAGAACATATGGAAATCTTCCATATATTGTCCTGTGTGCAGCACATAGTACCTGAGGGGCAGATAAGTGCCTCCGTGGTATCACAAACTTCCGTACATATTCCAGTCTCGAAACAAAGCATCTGGAAACAAAATAATCTTTGTTAAAAATATCACTTACGCGTTCAATAAAACTTTCACTTTCAATATTCTACGTATTTTTACATACCTGAAACAACCAGCAAAATTGTAAGTGGTTCTCACATAGCTCATAGATTTATGTCCATACAAGCTCTGTATATGTACACTGTTAAAAACAATTAAAGGTTAATTGGAAACGAAGGCTCCTAGAATGAGTGAAGCAAGCAAAAAATGGGATTCCGAGGAGGTGGAAAAGAAACGGGATTGTGAGACATTGGGAAAATGAATTGAAGTAGATGATCAGACTTACTGAAATGATTTTCAGAACTAATGGATCAACTGCCAAAAACCTCCCAATGCAGGCCAATTGAAGGAGTCTGGCTTCCACTACCCATGACCTGAAAAGGGAGGTCAGAGTGCACAAAGCAGCGAGGCAATCTGCGCCAAACAACTGGTAAAAACAATGAACGTAAATTAAAGTAAAATGTAAAAATACAGCGAGTTAAAACCAATACATGTCAGTAAAAGATTTATATAGAATTAATAAGACATATAATGTGTAAAAAATTAAAAATACAATCTAATCAGACAGTGTCACAATTACCAATGACACTGTCCAGCATCACGGGTAAACTTTTAGAAAAAATGTGTCTAAAATGGTGCCACCGCTCACGGTTGTAACAACGGCACAACAGTAAAATGTGAGCTATTGTGACTTGAGTGTCACAATGGCTACACATTGGTGGGTCAATACCTGATAAAAGAAAATGATGGGTTAAAAACTATGACCAACCAATGCGTAGCCTTCCCAGGACTACTTCCTCCTTCCATTCCTTACGGAAGCAAGATGGCCAAAGACCAACAGAAGGTTTGATCTGGAAAAGCTTGTTATGGCGTTGCTCACTCCAAGTCAACTGCCAAGTGGCACGAAGCCACGCCTTGAAGACAGGACTGTAGCCATGTATGGGACAGGCACAGCCGTGATGACACCAGAGCAGACGGACTTAGCTGCAGTGTCAGCCAGCCCATTCCCGTGAATACCG
>NW_013666741.1:123492-124027 GCF_000517525.1 Limulus polyphemus
CCAATCGGTGTTGAATATCGATGAGAACAGGGTGAGAACTAACATTAAGCGATTCCAGGGCCAGTGGAGAGTTAAGAGAATCAGTGTAAATAATACAATTACTGTACTGCATAGCTTCTACATGATCCAGGGCAAGAGAAATAGCATACAACTCGGCAGTGAACCCAGAAACTGTAAAGGGGATCCTGCGAGCAACTACCAAGCCACAGCAAACCATGGCAGAACCTACAGAGTCACCCGATTTCGAACCATCCGTGTAAATTGGAAGAGAAGAATGGCTCAAAAGATGTTCAGCAAAAAGAAGACAGTACTTACAATCGGGAGTATCCGCCTTCCCCAGATGACTCAAAGAAAGGTCACAGGATGGGAGGGTAATAAGCCATGGTGGAATGGGCTGACCATTGGGGACAGCAATGTCATCCAATGCCAAACCCAATTCAGCCAGTACTGCCTGGATACGAAGGCCAAATGGAGGAATAGCAGACTGTCTGTTCTGAAAGAGCATTGCTCATCGAGAAAGAAAAACACAATCCCA
>NW_013666741.1:125027-126092 GCF_000517525.1 Limulus polyphemus
AGGGCCGAGGTCCTGGCGGAACCACAGACCAAAGACCCATAGTCTAGTTTGGATCGAATCAGAGCATGATAGATCCTGAGCATAGAACATCGATCCGCTCCCCAAGAGCTGGAAGAGAGGACAAGGAGGATGTTCAGAGCCCTTGCATACTTGACACGTAGCTGCTTGATGTGTGCAATGAGGCTAAGCTTATGGTCAACAATAAGCCCCAAGAACTTTGCCTCAGGGACCACATGAATAACTATATCGCCGAAACGGATCTCGGGTTCGGGGTGGAGACCCCGTTGGGGCAAAAATGAATGCAAACGGTTTTGTTAAAGGAAAATTTAAAACCATTTGCAGTGGTCCATGTCAACAACTGATTGTTGGCAGTCTGAAGCTGCTGCTCAATAAACCTCATGTTTGAAGACTGACACGAGATGTGGAAGTCGTTGACATAGAGCCCTTTGCAACAGTCGGAGGAAGATTAGTAGTGATGGCATTAATTTTAACACTAAAAAATGTGACACTCAAGACACAGCCCTGAGGGACTCCAAGTTCCTGTGGAAAGGAACGGGAAAGAGTTGAACCCACACGGACTTGAAATAGTCTGTTCAATAAAAAGTTGTGAATACAAATGGGAAAATTCCATACCTCCACGTAGTGTCATAAGCCTTCTAGAGACTGAAGAACACAGAAACAAGGTGTTCTCTCTTGAGAAAGGCTTCCCTGATCGACATTTCAAGTCGAATCAGATGGTCCATGGTGAAGCGCTGTCGATAAAATCCACACTGAGTGGGCGAGAGGAGCATGTTTGATTCCAGGAACCAGACAAGACGAGCATTAACCATCCTCTCTAGAACTTTACAAAGACAACTAGTCAAAGCGATGGGATGATAATTAGAAGGAATCTTTGGATCCTTCACAGGTTTAGAGAAAGGGAGGACAATAGCCAGGCGCCAAGCATCTGGAAAAATATACTCCTGCCAGATCCGGGTTAAAAATAACCAGAAGAATAGCAAGAAAGGCAGGAGAGAGATGGCGCAACATCTCATAATGAACATCATCAGATCCGACCAATGTACT
>NW_013666741.1:127016-140566 GCF_000517525.1 Limulus polyphemus
AAGGCAGAAGACCCCACAAATGGCATGAAAAAGATTCAGATGGAGGCACGGAAAGGTCCGTAGTGCAGAGGCATATGTCCGAGATGTAGTAGCCTCAGGATAAGAGATGTTATTAAGTCTTCATACGCTGTACCTCTTTCTCCTCCACCCACTTAGGGCAAGACTTAAAGTAAGAGGGATGGGAATCACTACAATTAACACAGTGAGGGTCCATTTTGCACTTGTAGGAGTCATGGTCCTTGCCACCACAACAAGCACACGTCACAGAACCACGGCATGAGGTCTTTGAGTGACCGAACCGCTGACACTGAAAACATCGGAGAAGGTTGGGAATATAGGGCCGTACCTTACAGTTCAAATAACCTGCCTTAGTGGCGGCAGGTGGACGTGGTGATGAAAACATCAAAATCAAAACTGAGTTCGGCACTATAATTCCATCTTGACGAGTGGAGATCCTTCGAACTGCTGAAACTCCTTGGTTGGAGAAACCAGCAAGGATCTCCGACTCGGGGATAGACTTCAAGTCCCTCTCAACAATAACTCCCCATGAGGAGTTCAAGGAAGTGTGGGGAGTAACCTCAATGGGTATATCCCCAATGGCCTTTGAATTCAGGAGAAGTTCACTGTGCTGTGGAAGTTTCTACTAAGATGTCTCCAGAACGAAGCTTCTTAACTAACTTTGGAGAGTCAGCAAGCCCCTCTAAGCCCTTCTGAATAAAAAAGGGAGACATTTGCCCTAAAGACTTATCAGACAATGAATGCAGGATTAAAAAGTGAGGTACAGGTGTACTTTGTGATGGAGACTGCTGTTCAGTGTCTTCTGGCATGGTCGTTTATCAATTAGCAGATTTTAACATTTTTTTTAATTTGAAATGGGGGGATCCATAATTAAAGAGAGAGGTTCAGTGCCCACTGACCTCACTTGCCATGGAGTCCTATGAGGGGACGCACTACAATGTCAAACAAGGACACTGCAGCAATGCCAGGGTTTTGTGAGCACTTTACCCAAACACCAGTATCAGACACGATGTTCACAACACCCGTTGAGAATGCCCAACACTGGTACTCAGTTGACCCTAGCCCCAGTGGACCAGCCGACTGACCCTAGGGGGCCACCCGTCTACAGGAATTCAAGGCCAAAGTGGTGTGTTGCAGTGCCCCAGACACCACTCAACCACCAGGATCCTCTCCTCCCCTTCACGGGTCGCCACTCATGGCAAACACGTGGGTGATGTTTAGATCCCAGAGAAAGTAACTGAAAATACAGAACCTTCCCTGGGAAGTCCCCTCACCATGTACAGGAATCCACGTTGAGGGGCAAATACTGGAAAAGATAATTGAATTATCAGGGTCCAATCTCCATTAAGGGAAATATGACACCAATGTTGCGAGTCCAAATAAGAGAAGTTGGAATGATGATAATCAAAAACATGATCATCCAAAGTATGTGGGGGTCAAGGCATATTAAACCATGACCAAAAATGCTCCCCAAAAGACTTGCATGTACCCAAACATCCAAGGAAGGAGGAAACACTAAAACAATGACCCAAAGGTTAATCCCTGAGAAGAGCAGTGGTGGAACACAGGAAATGGGAGATAAAGACAGAACATAATATACTTGAATAATCAAATCCACCAAAAGGGAAAGAGGTCTGGGCAAATCCCCCAAAATGACACGTGACCGAGAAGCACCAAAACTTCCAGATCACTGAAAACCATGATAGAACAATCACCAGTTTGTCCTGTTTGTTGCATGAAATCGGTCAACTCTCGACAAACCAAAGCCACCATTTCATGGGCCAAGAATTGTGGTTCAAACCTATTTGACGTGGTCAGTAATTCTACTGCAGCAATTGTAGTCATAAACACCTGAAACTGTAAGTGCATAACTCACAAAATTGAAAGAGAAGATAAATAAAATAATTCTTAACTCTCCATAAAAGAGAACAAAAATGGTAAAGAACAACGTAATTAAACTTGAGGATAAGTGAATTAAACCATGAGCAAAACACATCTATTCAATAAAACTGCCAATCGAGAAGTGATTAATAGCTGTAAGATTAGAGAGGGTGCTAGTTATGATAGGGGTACTGTCACACTCCTATTATAAGTTGAGAAAGCTTTTTGTGAGAGGAGGTAAAAAAAAGAACATTTAGAGTTTATTTGAAATTACAAAACATAACACAAATTACACATTAGAAAGTATAAACATATCTTCAATATCATAATGATTAAGTCCTCACTTAACAAAATAACAACTTAACATCAGTTTGTTAAAAGTTTTAATGACTAGTACACTCAAAAAGTCAACAGTTAACAATGTTAAATATTGCAACTAAAGAACATTTTCTGGATCCAATAAGGCTTACCTAACACTCACAACAGAAGCTGCATTACTAAACAGCCTTTCTGCAGGGGTGCTGGTTAATAGAACTGCTACATACTTAACTGCAAGTCTACTAAATTGTGGGTACAAATGGTCATTATCTGCCCAGAATCTCAATGGGTTGCCTTGTAGATGTAGAGAGTGAGCAGCCATGTACCTATTCACTTGTTCTTTTATAATTACTCCAGATTTCTGTACTGTGGAACATTCTTATTCTTTTAAATAAACATCAGCAATTTTAAACCAGTGTTCTTTCTTCTTTGTTGGTAGTTCTTCAGCATCATGGGCATTGAAACTACATGAAGGTGTCCTCTACCCAATGGACTGACCTTGATTTCCTTTGAACAGCTGAATAATTGGTGTCAATAGTCAAATAACTTCATCATTTATCATATTACTTTTCTTTTCTCATGTTCATTCAAGAATGGCAAATCTTTAAGCCTGGCATACTGAAAACACACCTGCATCAGAATGCTACAGTGGTAGCTGATGTATATCTATTTTCAAGATTCTTAAGCACTGCTAGTTTATACTGCACTATTATTCTTAGGTTGTCTTTGGCTGGTTTTGGGAAAACTTTTAATTGATGCAGTGTAGGTAACAAACTTGATGCAGTGACACAAGATTCACTGTTAAATTCTTGAGTAAGTTATGAAAAAAAAAAAAGTCTCCAAACTTTAGCTTTTTCACATTACTCATTTCTAATTTTGGCATTAGCTTTGGTTTATCCAACTGTATTAGTGTTGCATATATTGGGTTGTTGTTGCTCTACAGTTCTCTTTAATATGGCATAAATGTTGTCCAACCATATCTCGCAATAAAGAATCAGCTTGTTTTCTTGTACACCAAGTTGTTTTTGCTTGTTTACCAGACAATATTTGACAAGAGCACTTTGATGGAAGTGCTTGCCAACTTAGAGCAGCATGAGATCACTTGGTACATTCCTGTGTTTAGCCCTTTCTTGACAACTAACTTCAAGGTATGGCCAAAGCATGGTATTAACTTCCACACAGTTGTAAGTGTTGCCTGACACAATTTCTTCAACCTTATTCAAGATATTCCACCTTTCTAGACACTGAATAACAGTCTGAGATATAAACTGAGCAGCAAGGTGGTGGAAGTTCCTGGTTTTAAAAAATATATATTTTCAAAAGCCAGCGTTGGTTTATGAGAAAAACAGTGCAGTCAAGATACTGATCATTTGCTCCAGATAATCCACGTGCCAAAAGTAATGACCACATCACTTGTCTCAGATAGTTGGTCCATAACAATTTTTTGAATACTGGTGTACAGTTTGTGGATAAGATTGCCAATTAATTTTTTCCTTAATGGCACTTGATATTTTGAACCACGAGATTCAAGTAACATAACATTTCACGGTATATGCATATCTTTAGCTATGTAATTTACTAATACCTCTGTCATCTTTTTCTGCTTCATGTTCTCCTTTGGATACTTAGCCTTAGCTGCTAAAGACTTGTGTATAGGTGACTGTCTTTTCAGTGATTGTTGTAAATATGATGAATTTGCAGCACTGTAAAAGATGTTGCTGGTACTTGATTGTGATTCAATTAAAGCCGTTGTTGCCAAAATGTTAACCACAGTGCTTTGATGCATCTCTCTAAATAACATAAATAAAATAAATGTGGTTTGGTTTGGTTGTTTGGCATTTTATGGGGCAAAGCAACTACACTATCTGTGCAAAACAACTGGTAAAAACAGTAAAAGTAAACTGAGTTAAAACTAAAATATGTCCAAAATTCAGATAAAAGATTTAAACAGAATTAAAAAGGCCATTGTTCTTAAAAAATTAAAAATACAGTTTTGGACAGTGTCACCATCACCAATGACACCATCCAAAATCAGGGTAAACTCATAAAAATGAGATGTCTAAAATGACACAACAGTAGAATGTTAGCTATTGTGATTTGAGTGTCACAAAGGCTACACATTGGTGGGTCAGTATCAGATAAAAGAAAATGATGAGTTAAAAAAACTGTGACCAATGCTTAGCCTTGCCAGAACAAGTTTTTCCTTCCAATCGGTACGGAAACTATTTGCTGTGGTCCACTTCAACAAGCGATTGAGGAGAGTCTGAAGCTGCCGCTCAATAAACTTCATGTTCCACGACTGGCACAAGATGTGGAAGTCATCAACATAGAGTCCATTTGCAACAATAGGAGGAAGTGTGTAGTGATAACATTAATTTTGATACAAAAAGTGTGACACTCAAGACACAGCCCTGAGGGACTACAAGTTCCTATGGAAAAGAATGGGAAAGAGTCAAACCCACACAGATTTGGAATTGCCTGTCCAATAAAAAAGTTCTAAATAAAAATAGGTAAATGGCCACACAACCCATATGAATAGAGGTCCCACAAAATGCCGTACCTCCACATAGTGTCGTGAGCCTTCTCTAGGTCAAAGAACAAGGAAACAAGATGTTCCCTCTTGAGGAAGGCTTCCCTGATCAAAGTTTCAAGTCAAATAAGGTAGTACACAGTGGAATGCTGTCAATGGAACCCAAACTGGGTGGGTGAGAGGAGGTTGTTTAATTTGATGAACCAAACAAGATGAGCGTTAACCATACTTTCAAATACTTTACAGAAACAGCTATTCAAAGCAACTGGATGATAATTAGAAGGAATCTTGGGATCTTTCCCAGGTTTAGAGAAAAGGAGGACAATAGTCTGGCACCAAGAATCAGGAAAAACATTCTCCTGCCAGATCCAGTTAAAAACAATCAAAAGAATGGCAAGAGAGGCTGGAGAGAGATATCACAGCATCTCTAGTGAACTTCATCAGGTCCAACCAATGGATTGCCAGACTGATGAAGAGCAGGTTTGAGTTCCACTAGTGTAAAGGAGCAATTATAGTCGTACAGGCAATTCACCCAAAAGGAAAGAGGTGATTACTCTGCCCAAGACTTGATGGCCAATAAGGTGAGGGAAAAAACAGAAGTGCTACATGCAAGAGAAAAGCTGTCGCCGAGAGTATTGGTGATGCTCTGGACATCAGCAACTTCCTGGCCATCGGAGATCATGATTGAAAGGGAATGGGAAGCATATCTTCCAGAGACCTTCCAAATCTTGTTCCATATGATTTTGGAACTGGTGGTAGAAGAAATGCTAGTAGTAAACTTAATCAAAGATTCCTTTTGGCTTTGATGTTGAACCTGCTGAGCATTGGCATGGGCCCGCTGATATACTATGCAGTTAGAAAGAGATGGATATCATTGTAAGGTATCCCAGGGCTGTTTTTGAGCCTTATATGCCTCCTGATAGGAAGGACTTCACATGAATGAGGATACCATGGAAAAGGTGTCAACATCTTACGAATAGAGTGAGCAGCTGCCTGAACGATACAGTCATTCATTGCTACCACGCGGTCATTTGTTGATGGTAGACAGATGATGGCAGGATGATGGCCTGGTCCAACTTCCACCATCGTGTCAACCATGGCCAATCTTCCTCAAAATGATATGAAAATGATCACTGCCCCATGGGTCACCATCAACCTTCCAAGAAAAGTGAAGGGGGCAGATCAATAAATCAATGCCAGTAAAAGACTGACTAGGTACATGAAAGTAAGTATAAGAACCAGTATTGAAAAGATAAAGGTTGTGATCCGAAAGCATACGCTCTACAGAATGACTCCTCTCATCAATATCCCCACTACCCCAGAGGGGATTGTGTCCATTAAAGTCTCCCAGGATTAAAAAGGGAGATGGCAACTGTTAAACAAGAGCATCAAGGTCTTATTGATCATAAGTTTCTCCAGGAGAAAAGTGGAGAGAACAAACAGTAATGGTACGACACAAGGAAACACGGATGTCTACGGCCTCCAAGGGTGTACTGAGTGACACAGACAAGGTGGGCATGTGCTGTACAGCCAGCAGTGCCACCCCTCCATGCACTCATCCATAACACAAAATATCATTCTGGTATAAAGAAAACTGCCAAAAGATGACTGTATTGGCAGGTTTCAGGAATGCTTCCTGTAAGGAAAGACACACGGGATGATAGGAATCAATCAAAGCCTTAATGTCATCCAGATTAGAACGTAAACCTCAACAATTCCACTGTATCAAAGTGGCCATTTTTACGTAGGTGAAGGAGAAATGGGCGGAGAACCCTTCTGTTTATGACCATGCCATTTTTCTTTACTAGAAGGTTGTCTACTGACCTCCATGGATCCTGCCCGTGTTGAGCAATCTCTGTCATTAGGCTTAAGATTCCAGCGAATGAGGGTGTGAATGAATAATTGTTATGCATCTCGGGGCCCAAGAAGATGGACCCAAGCAGACACAGGAGGCCAGAGTCATAGGAGGTGGACCCAGTCAGTCACTCGAGAGAATGGTGGGAACAGAGCTAGGAATAGATGTTGACTTGTCAACTCCATTATCCAATGAGGGCAAAAAAAACCTTCACATGATATGAAAAAGACTGATGGAGGCACGGAAAGGTCTGTGTGCCTTCCCACCATAGCAGTGGAGCATAGTGCAATGGCATATGTCCGAAATGGAGTAGGGGACAATAACTTCTGAGCGTTGGGGTAAGAAATGTTGTTAAGTCTTTAAATATTGTACCTCTTTCTCCTCCACCCATGTAGGGCAAGATCTATAGCAAGAAGGGTGGGAACCACTACAATTAACACAGCGAGGGTACAGTTCGGACTCATAGGCATCATGGTCGTTGCCACCACAAAAAACACACATCACACAGCCATGACAAGATGCTTTCAAATGACTGAACCACTGACACTGGAAATATCTGAGATGGTTGGGAATACATGGCAATATCTTACAGTTCAAATAACCTGCCTTGACAAATGGCTGCCTTGACAAATGGCAGGTAGGTAAATGTGGTGATATAAACATCAAAATGAAAACATTGGTAGGCAGCATAATTCCATCTTTTCGAGTGGAGGTACGTCACACTGCAGAAAATCCTTGGCTGGAGAAACCAGTGAGGATCTCCAACTCGGGGATGTTTGTCAAATCCCTTTCAACAATAACTCCTTGTGAGGAATTCAAAGTACATGAGGAGTAACCTCAATGGGTATATCCCCAATGGCCTTTGAATTCAAGGAGTTTACTGTGTTTTGGCATTGATGTTTCCACCAAGATGTCCCCAGAGCGTAGCTTCTTAACTGACTTTGGAGAGCCAGCAAACCCCTCTAATTCCTTTTAAATGAAAAAGGGAGACATTTGCTCTAAAGGTTTTTTCAGACAAAGAATGCATGGTAAGAAAACAAGGTAAAGGGGCAGAATGGGGTAGATACTGCTGTTCAAGAGTCTTCAAGGCATGGTCATTTACCAATAAGCAGAGTTTTTACTATTATATTTTTATTAGGATTTGGGGGATCCATAATATAGGGAGAAAGATACAGTGCCCACTTACCCCACCCACCATGGGGTCCTATGAGGAGATGCACTACATTGTCAAACAAGGATACTGCTGCAACGCTAGGGCTTTGTGAGCACTATACCCAAACACCAGCATCACGCAAAATATCCACAACATCCACTGAGAATGCCCAACACTGGTCCAATATAACCAACCAACTAACCCTGGGGTAGTGACCCCTAGGCTACCAATCTACAGGAATTCAAGGCCAAGGAGGTGTGTTGCAGTGCCACAGACACCGCTCAACCACCAGAATCCTCTCCTCCCCTTCACAGGTTGCCACGCACAGCAAACTCATGGGTAGATGTTCAGGTCCCAGAAAAGGTAACTGAAAATACAGAATCTTCCATGAGAAGTCCCCTCACCATGTACAGGAATAGACTTCGAGGGGCAGCACTGTGGAAAAGTTGTAAATGGTTTCACGTGTTCATAGTATTGCCACTATATTTCAGTACCGCTTCACAACATGTGTACATGTATTCATTATAATGGTCTTTCCAATAGCCGGAATGTTCTCATTCAGCCGATATATTTTTATTGTGCAAAAGATTCAACTTTGCACAATAATCAATGTTTTGTTCACTCCTTTGCTCTGCCATAGCTAATGATTGTTTTCTGTACAAACTATAATTTGAGAATCGTAAATTTAACAGACATTACATGTGATTTCAGTTTTACGAGCAAATAATGTAAGGATTGGATGTAAGTTCAAGAACATCTTTAGACTAATATATTTTAACCAATTTTTGCTAGCATAGTAACAGGTGTTGCATGACCATTCAAGAGTTTAATAAAGACTATAGGACTTTTGGGAAACTGAGATATTTAAATATCATTATTGTTAAAGATAAAAGTATAGTACTGTTACAAAGAACTGAGGTATCTGAATTTAGTACATTATTTATTTAAGTAATTAATTCTTTGTTAACCCTTTTGCTACATAGGTCAAAAAGCCCATTTCATGATGTTTAAGAGTTATTGTAAAAATTTAATTAAAGAACTTTATTATCATTGTATATCAATAAAATAGGCATCACAACATAATATTAACATTTTAATAAAAATAAAAATTTCTTAATTCAAAAGAAAATATTACAAAAAAAAGAGCTAAATATGCATTTTTGTGTGTCATATAGCATGACTTTTTGTTCAGTTTATATTCTATTACACCTACCATATAATGTCTATAGTGATTAACAAATTAGGAAATCAAATTTACATTTACAAGCTAGAATATAAAATAACAATCTCCCACCTTTTCGATTTGCTGAGATACCAATATATTTTGCAAACTTACAAGGGTAGCCTAGCCCACTACTCTGCTCTTTTGAAACCTCTTGTCTACTCACACCTACTGTGCTTAACTATATGTTTATAACCAATAGAATGAACACATTCCAAATTACATAAGTCTGACAGTCATTTGTAATTGGATTGAATGGTAAATTTGTACTTTCACAGGAAATGTTGAATAAAGAAGTAAAGCAAATAATTATCTCTTCTAGTTACAGTTACGACCTTTGTACACGTTTGCTGCTTGTCGTGGTTGCTCGGTCTTATGAAATTTCTCATATGGAGGATGTGAAAAGAAAATTTTTAAAAACAAAAATTAGTATATTGATACCATAGAATTTAGCAAGTGTAGTAGCTAAGTTGTATTTGGGTCTAAAAAATGAAATTTTGAGCTAACTAAAAACTTACCTTATCATCTTGTGTGAAAAGAACAAGATTAACACAATAAGATGTCAAAATGGCTGAAAAACCACTAGGGGAACATTCTGAGCTTTCAATTGATTATTCATACATAGAAGTACATGTCTTAGCAAGGATAAGAGGTTCTTATTTTTTATTCCATCTTGTCAATATCGGTAGTTTTAGTTCCTAATTCATATAAAACTATAACTTTGTATTTTGACTTCACAAACATCTAATTTGAACCAGTGCTGCATTCAACATGACAAACAAAAATCAAAGGTTAGCTTTGTTTTTAACATTTACTTTTAAATTAAGAAATTTACTAATTATAATACTAAAATTTGAATTATAATCTACAATTTGATACCAAATGTATTGGTAAGTCGATAAAATTTTGAATGCAAGTCAACAAACACAATGACATGGCCTTTGACACATGACCTGTTGCGATAGGGTTAAAAGGATCTTCATACAACCAGCTTTATTTCTTTTTTTTTTAAATTAACAATCGGTAAAAAAGCAAAATTGCCCCAAAGCAATCCATAAGCAAAAAAAAAAATAAAATCTTGGGCTTTAGTAAAAATAATACAATGTGCTAATATCTAAGAAAAGTATGTTTGTCATTATTTAGTGAAGTGTACATTACAACCTTGAAACACTCAGAGCTTCTATAATTTTTTTTCCTTTATAAGTGACAATGGTTTTGAACTTCTTGAAAGAACACTGTTGTTCCTCGTACAGGGTATCCCAATGAACAAGTAGAAATTTTTTTATGCAATCATTACTTATTAACTCTATCAGAACGGACTCGGTCGATTTGATTAAGTTTGTCACCTCAAATTTACCTTTAGAGTTTCCATACTATAACTTCTTGTATGTTTTGTGTATCTTCATGAATTTCACAAGCTTTCAGTAAGCAGTAAAAGTCTTTTTTTAAACAAGAAAATCAAATTTTTAATGAAGTATTTTTACTAAAAATTTCTCAATGAATATATGGAGTAAAAGTGTGGACTGCTTTAAGAGCAAAGCGATTTTCATATTAAGATTAAAAATACTTTTATTCATCTGAAAATTGTCGAATTTCATTTGTGTAATCTCTAAAACCTTCTAAGTGAATTTCAAACATTCTTCTTCAGTAAAACTTTTTATTTTATCTCTTATTTTCTCTACCCAAACTCTATATGAGGTTAGTCAAATTAATTGACCTCATAACCACCATAAAAAAAAGTGAAATAAATCTGAATTACCTTTTTTTTCCTTTCCAAAATGACTTCAAACTGTAATTTGGAACCACATTTGTTTATCCTAAATAGCTTGAGGCTTGTAACAGTATACATATGTTCCTATTTAAATGTTATTATTATATTTTAATTGTGCATAACTAATAATCCCACCACACAAGTTGTAAATCACTCAGGGAAAATGTAGCTCACATTATCCTATCAAATTATGTAATGCATGAGTTGCTTATGAGCCTATCTTGTGAAATTGTTTTTATATTTTTAATCTAACCTAATAAGTTTCTCATTTTTTACACTTTAGTTACTTTTAAAATAATAGATAAAAGAATACTCATGAAAAACATGAAATGCAGTATTTATCTGGTTTTTTTTTTTTGCTGTTGAATACTAATGGTACTACTACTACACTAAATAATTTTTTATTTAATTAACCTTCTCTCCACAGGCATCTTTTCCAGTGTAAGTCATGAGATTTTAGTGAGTTACATTCAAAATTTAATTAAACTACTTTCTTTAACTGATATACCATTAAATATAGCATAAAAAATAGCTAGTAACCTATATTTTAATAGTATACAAGTTTTGTTTTTATAAGGCAATATTAAGAAAGCATCCCCTCTTCTCTAATTTATTTATCACCCCTTCAAGAGTACAAAATTCAACATTAATTACTCATTATATTATTGTTATTGCTCGGGCAAAGCATAATTTTCATAGCTTTCAGTCTTATTTGGTTTCAGAGCCAGGAAATAGAAAATCAGATCCCTCTTGCCACACCTACCTGTTACATTCGGAAATTATCAATAGTTCTCTATAACCAATATAAAGCCAAGGTTTTCATCTATCAAATGAAATGTTATATTACCTTGTTTTTTGTAAAGATAACTCTCATTTACACTTTCAGTTTAAGCTTGATTCCCACAGGAAACACATCAACGAGCTTGGATGAAGTTTTAACAGCTCTTGTTGCATAGTTAGAAAGCCATCAAACCTGTGATAGTTAGAGGACATTGTCTGCTTTTTGCACGTTATTATTCTGTATTTTTTTGTGATTATTTAATTAAATAAAAATTACTTAGTGCAGTACTACCATTAGTATAAAAAAGTATGGTTAAGTGTCATCAACAGCCCAGAGCAAAAACAAAAAAGGTAAGTACTTTTTTATGTGTATTCTATATTTATTATTCTAAAAATAACTAAAATGGAAAAATAGGAAACTTTTATGTTAGTTAAGATTAAATTAGGTGAAATAAATAATAATAATAAAAATATAATAATTGCTTTCATGATATATGGTTGTGAGTAACTCATGCATAATGTAATTATGGCACACATAGTAGTTAGACAATAAAAGTTCAGTCTAAATAGATGTATATGTAGTGGTGTGGGAAATGCATTTCCTTATCTTTCTTTCAGCCAGAACACCCTTCCCTCACTATTTTAGAGATTACATAAATAAACTTTGAAATTATTGAGACGAAGAAAAGCATTTTTAATCTTAATGTGGAAATCACTTTGCACTCAGACTACTATATAGAAATGTTATATATATTGATGGATAAATCTTTAGTAAAAATATTTCATTAAGAAATCTGATTTTTTGTGTACAACAGACTTTTAATGTTTCCTAAAAGTCTTCCAAATTTTGTTAAGATATATTAAATGTATTTAACATTATAGTATGAAAACTATGAGGAGTACAAAATGGTTATGAGGTCAGTTGATTCGACCAACCTCATAGGAAGAGAGTTAAATAATGCACCTAAGAACACAGAATAATAGCAAACAATAATGGCTGGAGACGGCTTAAATGGGTAATGAAGAGAAACTTTAATATAAGCTTAACATGACAGCAAATGTACAACGTTTCGACAAGGTTTTGTCATCATCAGGTACTGAAGTTGTACATTTTTCGGGCTTTGTAACCATGCAATAAAAGCGATTAAAAATTCAACTAAGCTCCTCAATGTGTTTCTTATTGGAAAAAGATTGAAATGCAAGGGTAATAAACAATTCTCTGTACAGAAAACAACATATAATTTGATAGATTAAAACTTTGGCTTTTATTGGTTATAAATTATATAGTATAATACATCAGAGAGAACTATTGACAATTGGTGAAAGACAGAATGTGCAGGTGAGCATGGCAAGTGGGTCTGATTATCCAGTTTATGGCTTCTTAAACAAAGATTGAAGGCTATAAAAATTATGCTTTGCATGATTATTAACTATATTATAATGAGTAATTTACATTACATTCGTAATTGTGGGAGTGGTGGTAAATACATTAGTGAAGAAAGAAGACCAAGAGAGCAACTGTCATAATTCTCATACTAAAGGAGATTGAGGATTTTATAACTCTCTCAACATGGGGTCGGGCAATTTGACCGAGTCATCTGACCTTTTGTATTCGTTTAAAGTCATTATAAATTTAATACTTATAACTCTCAATATATTGGGTATATGCTCATGAAATTTAGCAGTCTTTCAAAGCCAAAAAAAAAAAGGTTAATTTAGGTTTATTTCGATTTTATTTTGGTGGTTACAAGGTTGGTCGAATTGAATGATCACATTTTGAGATAGGGTAGAGAAAATAATAGATAAACTATAAAGATTTTGTGGGAAAAAAACGTTTGAAATGCATTTGGAGGTTTTAGGGATTACACAAAGGAAATTTGAGATTTTAGAGATAAGGAAAAGTATTTTTAATATTAATATGAAAATTACTTTGCACACAGACTATTCAAAACAAGTACTCAATATATATTCATGGACAAATCTTTATTTTATTTTATTAAAAATACTTTTCCTTATCTCTAA
>NW_013666741.1:140782-144602 GCF_000517525.1 Limulus polyphemus
CTTGTAATATCAACTGAAAGACTGCCAAATTTCATGAAGATATACCCAATATATTGAGAGTTATAAGTATTAATTTATAAGGACTTTAAACGAGTACAAAATGTCATGTTACTTGGTCAAATTGACCGACCTCATGTTGATACAGTTAATAGTACGGCAAGAAAAAACCAATGTTTATGAAGATGGAAATTAATGAATAATAAAAAATTAAATTAATACCCAAATCCTACAACAAACAGCTAGAATACTGTTACTCTCACTAAAATATAACCATGTTTAATGTAATAAAGCAAAACAACAAACTATGAGGTGTGTTTAACACGACTAATCCAATTTTAACTAACCTCTGTCTCTTCCCAATACATAAAGAACAAGTAATAGGAAGTAATAAATAAAGTTAAATCTACAATAACAGCCAAAAAATAAGTGTTAGGATTTGAGAAAGTTCAATAATAATAAGAATTGTAAAATAAAGTTACATTAATAGTAAGTATGATAATTATTGTAACTAGGAAAACTAGTGTAACTTAACTAATGATGTAATGTTGCACCACAAATAGAACTGCTATTTAACTAGTATTTTACTATACATATAGTAAGAGCTTAAACTAACAGGAAGTAAAGCTAAAGGTGGTCAATATTCTATAACAGTTCAATACTACAAAAAGTTATGATATTCTTTAAGACTTTGAAACCTGTAATTCATAACAAGGGTACTGTTGAATTTTCCAAAAAAAAATGAATGAATTTAGTGTTTAAAACCAATAAAAGCTAATTGGGTATAAGCTGCAGGGCTTCTTTAATTGCAAATATTTGATTATTTGAAGCATAGCAGTTAGGTCTATGACACTCATTCTGTTAAATTGCTACTATTTGGATTTGCATTTCTCTCATTTTATCAACAATAACACAGGCAATAACTTATGAAGAACTTAGTCTAGAAACATAGTTAATTAGTTTTTAAGTGATTAATTATGCTGAAGACAGAAATAGAAAAATTCTGAAGTATTCATGTTCTTTATCCTATCAACATGTTTATGATTTTAGGTTTGTGCCAAACAAGTCTAGTTAATAGCATATTTAACCAATACTAATTTTGTTCTTTTACTTTTGTTTGCTTTTTTGAGTAAGTGCATTAACATTGTGCAACCTCCTGAATTACAATAGCATATTTGTAATTGTATCATTTGTCTTAATTCTTCATAACTAGAAGTTACTTATCTCATATACTAGTTAAAATTAATAAAGACATTTTTGATTTGAAATGTAATGATCTCATCCATCATACTAAAATATTGCTAATATATCTTAACGTTTAGTATTTTTTTGTAATAGAAAAGGAGTTCAACTATGATGAAAACTTTGTAAAGTTGTTTATTACATGTTTGTTACTTTGGTCATGCCATACTGAGCTGTTTGTAGTGTTTGAATAGTATAAGAAACCACACTCTGATTACCCCAGAGCACAGGTAAGCAGCTTAAATATAACTTCTATGAATTTCTTTACAAAAGTAACATCTTAGACTTGCTTGACAATGGAAGTCATCCTATACACCGAGCCTCAAAGAAACGCACTAACTTTGCTAAAAAAATCCAGGGTCGTCTAATACATGGGATCATCTTATACACCAGCAAATACAGTATCATCATTTTACAGGTTTATACTTTCAAAGAATGAGCCTATTTTTAAGTAGCATGTGTAAAAGAGACTTCAATAAAATGGTATTTTTTCCCTTTAAACTGGTAACTTCCAGAAAAGAATTAATGAAGTTGCATAGAAAAGTCTTGCATTTATTTTAATATACAAGAACATTTATTTTGACATATAAATATTAAAAAAAAACAGATTCAGTTAACAGAGATTTAATCTTCAAATTAAACATGGAAACAAATTGTAATAAATGTATTGCCTTCCAAGACCAAAGTTATTAACACAATCACACTAACATTTCTTACAGTAACTCTTTTGATATATTTCAGAAGTAATCAGTTATATAAAATAAGTAAAGTATTTCTAAATTAAATTTTACATTAGTAATACCATAAACAAAGCTTACTAGAAATGTTCCTCCTAAAGTAGCAGGGCTTTTAGTTAGATCTGAACCGGTCCCTTCAAGTAATTGCTGAAGATTTACTTCGGCAGATCCAGCAAGAACATCCCCACAGCATAAAAAAAGCTAAAAAATTATAATTACTAAAACTTTACCATAAAAAGAAATACCTGAAATCCTTAAGAATACCACAATTCTTATTACACAATATAAATAGATACTACCAAAAAGATTAAAATTTCTGTGCATTGGAGGTGAATTGTTTTGTGGCAGTAAAACATTATGTAATGTTAGGCTCACAGCTGATCAGTTACATGACATTTCCAAAAAAATCACAATTTTACTGTACTTATGTGTATACAAATATTAAATACGTTTTCATTAAACTTCTTCCTAAACTATGTAAAAATTAATTTTAAGAAGTTGAGCATACTATACTATGTATACCAACATGAATAAAACGTTTTTAAATAGTGTATATCAATAAACTTTTGACTACAAATATATGTTTTGCTCTATTTTTAAGAGTTCTTATTTGGTGAAAACAGTCAAACCTTCAGAGGAGGATGGATTTTAAAGAATTCTGACAAGGTCTCAAAGTTACTCCTTATCCGAACAGAAGCCCTCTCAGCAGGAAACTCAGGATTATCAAGGTTTGTGAATGATTCAGTTCTGACATCATTTCCAAGGAGTGAGTAATAGAAATGATATTGCTGAAAAGCAGGCAAGACTTTCTTACTGGTGGGTTTTATCTAAAGTAAAGTAAAAAAAACAACACTTTATTTCAATCATTAACCAAAAGTGTTTGAAATATACAAACTATTAGAATTGTATGCTCATATAAACTTATAAAATAAAATGTTCAAATTCCGTGGGAACTATAAAATTCTAATTCTAATTTGTAAATGGCATAAGTGAAATTAGTAATAATTAAACTTCATTTACTTAATCTAATTCACACCACTACAATTGTTGTTCATGATATAAAATTGTGCCTAGACCACTAATATGTCTATCATATCCCGGCTAGCCTGATAAGCTCTAGCACAGGGCAAAAGCAATAGTTAATTTCCATTCAAAATCCTAGAGTTTGTAGTTTTCACCTAATCTACATTATAAGATTAATTTAGGTATAATTTAATTTCCTATTAGTACTATAGTAAGTTTCATTCCACCTACATTTAAAAATATAATAAAATCTCAATTTTACATTGACATTTTTTCAATTCAGAAGTTTTTACTTCATCTTTAAAGATCTTTAACCATTTAGCATGATGCAAATCTAATAAGATAAGATAAAACAAAAGTCACTGAACCAACCCCGTATCTGAGGAGCCATACATAATGCTGTTTACTATAATTTCTAATTTACTATGTGTACCTTCATGAAATATGTTCTGCAATATAGAGATTTCATATGGTCTTCATATTTCTGTAACCACTGTTTTTCATGATAACTTTATACAACTTTGAAATCTCCTCATGACGGATACTATTAGGTCATCAGAAAATTAATGTCACTTTTTTTTAAACGAAAAAAACCCAAACAACTTATATACCAAAATAAACCATTTATTAAATGAAATAGTCTCCATTCTTATCGATGATGCTTTTCCATCTTACAATCAGGTTGTTAATGCCCTGATTAAAGAAATCATTTGGCTTTGAAGCAGACAACATGTCAATATCCTCTTTAACACCTTCCACATTTGCATATGTTTTCCCATTAAGATGGTGTTGCAGCAAACGAAATAGATGGTAATCTAATG